>NC_134407.1:193409569-193709569 GCF_038048845.1 Mixophyes fleayi
TATATATATTATATAATCTATATTAGAATATCTCAAATAAGGAAAAGAAAGCAGCGTGTGCTTTGTAGTTTAATATATTATTGTTCTTTGTAGCTATGTTGGTCAACATCTGCATATATCCCTTCCATACAGGTCCCAACATGAATGTAAGCAGCATCGATATGACTGGTGGTTTGTCAGTGAAGGATACATCCCAGTCTCAGTCTCGTCTGCCTCAGTGGACTCATCCCAACTCCATGGATAGTTTGGCAAACTCCTCTTCTCTTGATCCTAATAAACCCAGTAAGTCTGCAGAAAGTTGGACGTGTGCTATACATTAAGATCAGTTACCACTTTTCTCATGTCTTGTAGCGTCCTGATACCAACATGAGAAAATCCTCAGTAAAGGTTCAACTGCGCAAGCGTAAATGTTTGCTCTTCAGTTGATCTTTGTTTCTCCATATTATGCCATTTATGATTGGGTTTCTTTCCAGCCTTACTATTTTGCCACACAGATTACATATTTGCTCCGACTCTTGCTTTTTCGTGGGTGAATGCTTAATCTGACTTACGTGTGCATCAAATGACCCTATCTGTGTTTTTTATTTTAAACATGAAAATATGTCATCCTATAAAACTTGTCATGAGAGTTTGCATAACTTTTCTGGTTAAGTACAAGCATTTTTTCCTTATACTAGAAATGGCAGCAGATAAGCTGCTTACTGGTTACACATGTAATGGAAGATCTTGTCTGCATCTGTACAGTAGTAGCAGCGAAGAATTTATAATCCTGTTATGATAGTAGTGAAAGATATGCTTTCTTCACTGTTGCAACAGCATGACCTGTCTACACTTCTGTTATTGCAAGACGTATATTTTGTTTGATGTGTTTGTAATGACTGCACTATTTCCTCTTTTTTTTTTTTTACACGCATTGTGTACATGGTGATACAAACATACAATTACATAAAACAGAAGGTAAAGTTGACTCTGCCCAAACTATCTTACAGTATAGGAGGTAGGGGAAACACCTGATATGTAAATTAGGGGAAAAACAAATGTAGCTATTGGTGATAGTTGACAATCACAGGCACAGCACTAGTCTCTGGCCCTGAGTAATTTGTGATTACAGCTATTCAAAAACATGATTATCAACAGATTAATTGTCCACGGTCATACAAAACGATCAGGGCCATAATAATATATATTATATCAAGGAATCAGACAGTCCTGATATTAACCATCAGTTAAATACATCACTTATTTAATTTATAACCCAATGTCTCAATTAACCTTGTTAAATCTTACAGATTGATTGGCAACCCGATATACTGCAAGGGCAGCACATGGGGCCCTCCAGCTTCTAAAAGGAATGCACCTTACCCTTAATTTCAAAACCGCACCCCACATCACTCATCTCAAAATATTCCCACATGCCCAATTGCTCCAAAATAGCCCCAAATCCCCACTTGTCACAAAATGCCCCCACATGTATTTAGAAACTTCGATTTACCCTCTCAATGCTTCTCAGACCTCCCCATTTGCCTCTCAGACCAACCCACGTGCCACACAGATCTCGCCACATGCCATTTAGACCAACTCATATCCAGCTTAGTACTTCCTGCATGCCCCTCATAAGCCACTCTGATTTCCCTATATGTTCCCCCTTGGAACGCTCCACAGGCCCTCTCGGACCTCATAACACTTACCTGCACAGCCTGAGCTTGCATGGAAGGAGGGAGAGGATAATGTCCAGACTGCACTGTGGTATCTCCTCCTTCCCTGTTTCCATTCAGTCGGCTTCTAATCTTGCAGAGAATAACTGAGTTTGGGAGCAGCGGACAGGAGGCTGCTGGTGAAGGCTCGGTGGGCCGCCTGTTGCCCACCACTGCTGTAAACCATTCATTAAGCACCTATGTAATAATGCACTATTGCACGGTTTTGGAAGCACTAATTTTATCTCGCCCACAAAACTGACTTTTTGTTTCCTGCTAAAGTTTAATTTGTCTATTTGCAAACCAGTAAACTAAGGTTTATTACCTCATTCAGTAAAACATCAACCAACTGCAAAGCTTCAGAAATTCATATACCTCTGTGACACATACAATGTAGCAACTTCTACTTTGCAATATAAATGCTTGATAGAATTCTAACTGCACTTATCGGTTAGTTACAGTCCAGTCTCCTATTTTATTAAATTTATTTTTTTGCAGCAGCGGGTGCTCTACCTGGGGGTCTAAGCATTGGCCCTCCTGGAAAACCCTCTATGGATGACTCCTACAGTCGGTACGATCTTCTCCAAAACAGCGAGTCACCAACAAGTCCTGTTGCTGTTTCTGACAGCTGGTCACGTGCCAAATCTGAAAATGAGAAAATCTCCAATGGATCCAGTATTAACTGGCCTCCTGGTATGTGTAGTTTCATTTATTTGATGTCAGAGTGGGTCATTATCTTGCGTCCTAAACATCCAGCACTCTGTATTTTAGTTTAGTGTATCAGTTAATCTTTTACACACCTTTGTTTTTCTCTCACTGCTAACCACTGAGCCACACAGGACGGTGGCTCAGTGGTTAGCACTTCTGCCTCACAGCACTGTGGTCATGAGTTCAATTCCCAAACAGGTCCTTATCTTTGTGGAGTTTGTATGTTCTCCCTGTGTTTGTGTGGGTTTTCCCTCATACACCAAAATCATACTAGTAGGTTAATTGGCTGCTGACAAAATTAACCTTAGTCTGTACGTTAGGGAATTTAGACTGTAAGCTCCATTGGGGCACTGACTGATATGAATGACAGTTATTTTCTGTAAGTCGCTGCGGAATTGGTGGACCTTTATAAATAAATGTTAATGATACTGTTGGTGTATATTTAAACATATATGAAAGCTGTTGTCCAAGGACCTACGTTTGACACTTAAATGTTTACTGAACTGCAGAATTTCATCCTGGAGTGCCTTGGAAAGGGCTGCAAAATATTGACCCTGAGAATGATCCTGATGTGACCCCTGGGAGTGTCCCAACTGGGCCCACCATTAATACTACGATCCAGGATGTCAACCGCTATCTGCTCAAGAGTGGAGGTATCAAGATTATAACAGCAGATAGTCTTAGTAAATTGATCATGGCTCATATATTTTGCTCTAGTCACTGCTAACTCAAGGACTTGTTTTCATTACAGCAAAAATAAGATGAAATAGTTTGTTTTCTCTTACTGTTTGGTTGACACAATTATCTTTCATTATGTTAGATACATTATAGCTCTTTTTCCAAAAAACAGGTTCAAAAGCTCCTCACTGCCAGCCATATGCCATGCTGTGTGGTGCTGAACTGTCCTTCCTCTTGCCAGCCTTTGTTTAAAGCAGGGACTGACGGTTGGACAACCCTTGTGATACAGTTGTATTAATTAGCAAAATCTGACTTAAAGAGAAATGTCCCAAATATTCCCTATAACTTTGTTTCAAAACTCTTAACAGACGCGTTTCTAATTGTTCACTTAATCCTCCTTGGCTTGCTAGTTTGATAAAATCAGTGGTAAAAAGAGAAATGTCAGCATTCTGTGTATTATAAAGAGCTAGCAGCTCTTCAGATATTCCTATGTTTGTTCTAGATGTAGAGCTTTTGACTGACTTATAGCATTATTTTGCAAAGAGCTATGGATTAGACTTCTGTAAAACTTAGTTTTGAAATTTGTCTAAACAAAATTTAATTGCAGTGCAGTGTGCTGATTTTCAAATATATTAAATGTCCTTTCTTTGTGCATAACAATGATTAGGTATGTAGCCAACACTTTTTTTTTTTCCCTCTAGCTAAATTGTCTGATATAAAGTCCACCTGGTCATCAAGTCCTATCACCCACACTCAAGCATCCTTGTCTCATGAGTTGTGGAAAGTACCCAGAAACACTACAGCCCCAACCAGACCGCCACCTGGGCTAACCAATGCCAAACCTTCCTCTGCCTGGGGCACAAACCAGTTGGGCTGGACCAGCTCCTACTCCACAGGTATTAATGTATATTCCCAACCATGGTCTTATCTGTGTGGTGTTTGTATGTTCTCCCTGTGTTTGCGTGGGTTTCCTCCGGGTACTCCGGTCTCCTCCCACACTCCCAAAAAAAAAAGTACATACTAGTAGGTTAATTGGCTGCTATCAAAATTGACCCTAGTCTCTCTCTGTGTATGTTAGGGAATTTAGACTGTAAGCTCCAATGGGGCAGGGACTGATGTGAGTGAGCTTTCTGTACAGCGCTGTGGAATTAGTGGCGCTATATAAATTACTGATGATTATGATCTCATAGGCTTGCAGTGCCACTTACATTAAGATTTCTACACACGGGGTAGTCCTGTTGCTGTACACAAGAACTGAGCAATAGGATCATTGTTCAATTTGGCCAAATATGTCAGTGGTTGGATGATGACCACTATTTCACAGTTTGTGTGGTCCTCTTCCAGCAGTATTTTTTGCTATACCTAATAAGTATCCGATAACTTTTGATAGGATTGTTAATCTTAAATCGCTGCAATATTGGACCACACATTCTGTTATTGTAGTTATTGATTTGGGTTCAATTGCCCAATGTCTGCTTCAGTATTGCAGCATGTGTGGCCTGTTTTAGCTCCTACATCCTACTCCAGGAATATGAATGGTCAGTTTGCCAACACCTGTAAATGTGTGTCTTGTCTTATTTGAGAATAACACATTTTTTGTGTTGCGAGTTCTTTGTCTGGCTCTTTGACTGTCTACCTTGCCTTATGTTAAATATTTTTTAAACAATTGCAGTTGTTGTTCTAATGTCACATGGACACTTAGTGCAAATGCATATTTTAGCAGTGTTCAAATAATGTATAAGGTTTTCTGCGATTAGCACTTGGTGTTTGCACTATAAGTTCCTTAAGGCTAAAAAGCACCCATATGACTTTAGTCAAAGGCTTTTTACATTTGACATTAAAGTAGCAAAATTATATGGCATGATGCCTACCAGCATGGGCAGGAGGCCTGGCAAAGTCCCTTGACATCCTTTCTAAAGTGTCAGATTCCCTAGCCAGACTGTGGGACCACCTGCCTACTGGGGCTTCCCTCACTCACTGCCAGCTGCTCCCGCAAGAGACAACACTGATGATTTTAGACAAGAACTCTGATCACCTCCCCAAGGTTTTGGTGGGGATTATTGACTGACCTAGAGACCTTGAATGCAGAAGACCAGTCTTCTCCCTCTGATACATACCAGGTTTTTCCTCCTAACAAAGAATTCAATAAAAAGAACCTAACATCTCAAAAAGTTTTATTCAGCTTTTTCTTTGTTCAGAGAATTCTCTTGTGAGGTGGATCCTTCCACACCCTGGATGTCTAAGAACACAGTCATCCCTGTCTGCGATGCTTCTTCATTTAAGGATTTTGCAGACTATTATATGGAAGCCCTTCGTTTGCATAGGGAGGGTGTGGAGTATAATAGCTACGCCCCACCATGGAGACCCAGGGGCTGCCCTTTGCAACCATTTTTCCCCAGACTCTGTGGATAGCCTCACGTTTTGGAAGGGGATGTGAGCAACAGAACAAGTGAGAAGCCACAATCACAGATATTACAACTTCTCTTTGGTCCTTCCATTCACAACAGTTCTGCAGTTATTTGAAAGATGCAATCATAAATCTTCCCCATTTTTGGTGGTAGTGCAGTCAGAAGATGAGCTCTGTGGGTCCCACTCCAAAGCAGCCCCTGGCTGGTATTCCCTTCCAGGAGAAATTCCTTTGTGGTCGTATCTTCATTTATGTGGCACCACAGATTCTACATCACTGTTCAGTCAACATTACACAAGCAGAACATAATATAAATATTGGAGGAAGAGAACAAACAATAGCAAAAGGCACAACTTGCAGTACGTAAAGAAACCTTTACAAGAGGGCAAGGAGGCGCAGACAGAAGAAGGGATGTAGGGCCCTCCTCGGGAGAGCTAACATTCTAGAGGGGCAAAGAAACAAATGGGGGTTGTGGGAATCAAATGAAATGGGCATGAGGAGCAAGAGGGAGGGGGTGTCTTAGAATGAGGTGAGATAGGGGCTGGACGTTCCAAAGGTGGGGAAGATCATTCACAATTCAAGGGGTATTACTCAAACCTCTTTGTGGTACCCAAAAAGCATGGCTAGGTTTGTTAAAAATTCCCCATAAAGATGGGGAAATTTAGTTTTTAGAGGGGGTGTCCCTAGAACATAAGAGTTAAGAGTCCTTAATTTTCAACTATCCGATCAGTGCCCAATGTCCCCCAACAACCTACACAAGAAAGAAATGTAAAAAGTACAAAAGTCGTATTTCTCATACATTCACTGTTAAAATTTATTGCTAATGGAGTTTTCATCTGTAAGAGGTGGGCACATTTTAAAATTGAAAAGCTTAAATGGTTTGACTTATTCCCATTAGTGCTTTACCCTCCAAGAGTGCTTCAGCTCCTGCTTGCAGCTGCCAGTACCAGGAGAAGGAGTAGAAAGCTTTTATAAAAGCTACAAAGCCCAGTTTGATAGAGTATTCATGTTAATCATTTTCTAAAAAAAATTGCTGTGACCAATGACCCGGTTGTGAATCCACTAACCTGTGTGGGGAATCACCTTGGAGGCTGAATACTGATTACTCAGGCTTAATCACTGACCTCATTATTCTCACTCCAAAGTCCAGAGCGATGGGACAAGATTTGAGCTCCCCTGCTTCCTTTGCACAACTTAAACATGGAATGGGTCAGTTATCATATCTAAAATATTTTATGTAAACAATACAGTTAAGTGGGACTGATTTGAGTGAGTCCTCTGTACAGCGCTGTAGAATTAGTGGTAACTATATAAATAGATGATGATGATATGCTCCTGGATACAAACCTGTTTAACTCTTGTTAGGATGGTCTAGCCTTGCTCATTTTCTAAAACTTACTATACAAGGACGTGCAGGATATAAAGAATGAATACATGTAGGCTGAGCAGGTGTCAGTACCTCTCCTTCATGTGAGATGGGGAGAAAGCAATGCTAGCAGAAGGAAGCACATTGCTGGGCTATTGAAGCTTTCCGGGGACTTATCGTAGCAGGTTAATGCCACACTGAAGGTAAGTATATCTTTTAATATCTTAAGTAACTCCACCCAAAGTTCTTCATTCTTTAAGTTGGGAGGGGCTTGGCCTGACACAATGGGGCGTATTCAATTGTTAGCGAGACGGGTGAAAATCCTGCGCTCGAAAAAAAATAAAAAAATCCCACGCTCGTTTTTTCCTGTTAGAGCGCTCGTTTTAAAAAAAAAAACAACAAAAAAACGCTCAATTCAATTGTTAACATTGCATCCACCCCCCTCGCGCTCTACTATTGGTCCTAGCAAGTTTGAAATGAGGAGTGGTTAAGGCAGTCATTTTAGTATAAAAAATTAATGCAATCAAGAAGGGCCCCAGCACTGCAAATGAGATTGGGCCCCTACACTGCAATCAAGAAGGGCCCCAGCACTGCAAAGGAGATTGGGCCCCAGCACTGCAATCAAGAAGGGCCCCAGCACTGCAAGCAACAATGCCCCCCCCCCCTTCCCCCCCCCCCCGCCTTCCCTGGACAGCAGATTTAAACATTTTACAAGCAGGATAAAAAAAATTCATTTACAAACATTTCTTGAACACTGGCCAAGCATGGACATTAAAGGTACAAATATTTGTGGGACAGTGGGCAAGCCGGACATTTGGAAGCTACAACTATTTTTTGGGACTTTGCGTAAATGAGTGTGTAGGTAAAGCATCAGAAAACTGAGTATTTCGTCCATGGTGAGTATTTTTGTTTTTTTTGTTTTTAATAAAAATCTATGGTGTACATGGGGGTGTTTACTGTATTTCATGTGGTTTTATTATTTTTGATAAAGATTTGTGGTTGGAATGAGGGTGTTGTGCTTTTATTTAACATTTTGCTTTGTGGAACTACAGATCACAGCCAGCCGTGGGTGTAAGAGCATGTTGGCACTTGTGGTTCTACAAGTGCCAACATGCCATGGGTACGCTGGTGCTTGTAGTTAGACAAGTAGCAGCATGCCCACACTATTTAGGCCAACATGGCTGGCTGGGACATGTAGTTCCACAAATCAAAATTGTTTGTTTGTTTTTTTTCCCGATACAAAATCCCCATTTATTACCCTACTACCCACAGCCCTTGGGTAGTAGGAAGAGCCCTAGTGCTATCGGCACTGGGCTGGGTGTCCCTAGGAGGCTGGCCCGCTTACATCTTTCAGTGGACCACACTCCCTAGGGAATCCAGGCCAGCGCTGAACAGTCTGTGGGTGTTTAGTCATTATGGCCGTGGGACCCCCCCCCCCCCCCCACTATAGTGCCTATCACCCCAGCTGGTTTGCCTAGCGCTGGTTTAATAAAAATAGGGGGGTCCCTACGCAAAAATTTTCAAAGATTTTAACACACACAGCAATAGCCTGCCAGCACAAGGGTTAAGACTAAATAGAGCAAACGCTTTTGGTTTTAAAAAATAAATAAATAACATGCTACTTTTCACAATTTTGAGAGCTGACTGAGGTCAGGCACATTCCCCCCCCCCCCCCCCCCCCCCAAAAAAAAATAAAAATAAAGTTTAAATACATAGGACTGCACCACTAATGGGTTTTTTTTAAAGGGGGAACTTTGAAAAAATTAATTATTACACTGTTATTTATTTTTTTTAAAAAATAGTACCTTTCAGTTTTCAGGTTATTTTAATGAACTTTTACACCTATTTGTTCAGTTTAATTTCTATTTTTCTTAACTTAAAAATTTTTTTTTTTCTTTGAGCAGACCAAGGAGGTGCGAGATGAAACAGCAGATTTGCCTGTTTCACCCACAGCGTTAAAAAACAATTGAATAGCTTTTTACGCTGAGGGTTCGCATCCAGCCTATACTTTAACATTGACAAATGTTTGGAGCGCGATAAGACCGTTTCGGTAAAAAAAAAAAATTTGAATTGCGGGAGAAGTTTCCGCGCTCGAAAATAAGAAAAAAAAAAAAAAAAAGACTTAACGCGCTCGAGCTTACAAACTCGCTAACAATTGAATTCCCCCCAATATGTGCTAACTATCCTAAAAGCATACTTATGTCAGACTGCTGTTTACAGGTGGCCGCATACCATAGCAAGCCCCCTAGTGTCTCCTGAGCACAGCTATATAGCAGATGGGCAAAACAGGACCCTTATCTGCCACAGATACAGAAATTAGGCTGCTCACAATAACAAAATAGCTTCTGTGAATCCCAGCAACCTTTCTCATGCTGAGGAACCCAGCAGCGGGACCTAAAGCAGAGACGAGCCCACTCTGACGCAGGTCCTGCAAGCCATTAAGTGGCAGACTGTACAGGAGAGGTACAGAATGCTAAGACACAACCTGCTATAAGTGAAATTACTGCTCTGCTTGGCAAGTTTATCCACAAAAGTAAGTATAAACTAATCAATATGGAGAATTGCCGGTGGAACAGTAATATGGGCAGTTATTGTACAGAACCCACAAAATATCATGTTTCCTGACTTCTCAGCGTATGTGCAGAGGAACGGGACTATTCTTGCATGATAAAAGAAGAGACCCACAGATACTATCTTTGGGATTCAAAGAGCTTGGTGTCTTAAATAGTCATTGGGTCTGAGCTACAGCTGGGGGGGCCGTTCTTGTATTTTTCTATTTTTGAGATGAAAGTGTGTTTAGGGGGAAAGGGGAATAGTTTACTTTCATTGTTTGCTGTCCAACACCAGCTTGCTTCTCACTTTGGATACTGGTTTACCTTCTCTGAGCCTTAGACGCACGATCTCTCTCCAGACACCTTGCAATTAGAAGTAGATGACTGGGTCAGCAGTTAATGGAATAGAAAGGTAGTATTCATCCAATAATATAAATGTATAAGCCTGTAAATGCAAGGGACATGTTTATTGAGAATGTTAGTCTAATAACAGTGGGAGGATTGGCAGGTGAGTATTATAATGTGCTGTGATGTAATTTTGTGTGGAAAATGAAAATAAACAGGACCTGAAAAACAAGAGCTTTATTTTGTTACCATGGCATTTAGATTCAAAATTTGCAGTAACCCAGAGCAACCAGTCAGCAATTTGTTTCTATCGGTATAGTGCAAGTTAGTGAAAGAATTGTCTGGTTTCTAGAGTTTAGAGCAGACCTGGACAACCTGTAGGCCTCCAGTTGTTGTAAACTACAAGTCCCAGTATTCTCTGCTAGTTACGGGGCTGTCGGCTGGCAGAGCATGCTGGGACTTGTAGTTTCACAACACATGGAGGCCTACAGGTTGTCCAGGCCTGGTTTATAGCTGATGTTGCATCTGAGCCTTTGCATTCAACCTCTTTATTATAAGACACTTTGTATTTACCATTCATATATAAATAAATGATGATGATATCTGCAGCAGAATAATAGGCAGGAGAACAGCACAATATAATTTTGTTAGACTTTCATTTTTACTTCTAAACTATATTTTTATTTTATTTAGCTGCTTTAAGATAGACCTTGCAGTAGTGAGTTTATATATTTCAACTGAATATTATATATTTATATACATTTGCACCATCATAATAAAACGCCTGTACACCTTGTGCTGTTTATTGCACCGCTCTATAATATCAAAGATGGAATATAGTTTCCTGTAGTCATCTATTTAATAAGAGAGTGGACAAAAAAAAACATTTTCTCTCAGAATTACTGTATTGTCTCCCACCAGGAGACTGAATATGTGTCTGTCATTAAATAGGATAGTAAAGAACTGCAGCTTAGCACTGGAAAATGTTTTTGAGTTCACATGTGAAAGTTTTTAAGTGCTAAAGATTAGTGGTACTTTAATGTCTCTTCACTGCACTTTGTGTGGAAAATGCTATAAATGTCAAAATGTGATTTTGTGATGCAAGTTTGTATAACAAAGGCATGAATGTTACCTGTTTCAGGTTCTACTTGGAGCACAGACAGTTCAGGAAGAACTAGTAGCTGGCTGGTCCTGCGCAACCTCACTCCACAGGTACAGTACTGTACAATCTGCCGGTTTAAAAAAGTGGAGATGTTGCCTATAGCAACCAATCAGATTTTAGCTGTCGGAATTAGAAGTTCTGGGGGTACATTTAAAGCTATCACTTGGCCAAAACCAATACTAGACAAATACATACTGCCTTCACCCTCATCCACACTAGCAAAATGCACCTCCATGCAACCCACCTTCCTAGTTCGTGACTTATCAGTGGATGAGTCCATTTCAGAATCAGGAGGAATATAACAAGGCCCAGTATACTGAAAACACCTTCTAGTTAATTCTGTACAGAATTGTAAACGGTCTGAACCAAATCAAATGAATTTTACACAACTTAACTAAAACCATGTGAATCACAAAACTATAAAGAATTTGTTCTAACATCTAGGGGCATATTCAATGGTCGGTGGAAATGCTGAAAATCTTGCGCTCCGCGCACTTACTGTTATTAGGGTATTTTTTTCGCTGGATTTCAGCTCGCAGCTCAGGGCTGAAATCCAGCTTAACGGTAGTAGTTTTAGCGCCGCGGAAACCCGCGACAATTGAATATGCCCCCTAGTGTACAAAAAAGGCAATTTTACTTATTGCTGTAATACCAATATAAATCCACAAGCTAGTGGTTTCATTTAGCATTGGGGACAAGTCCAGCTAAGGGATGCAGACTTGCACTTGGACAAAATATTTTGCAATGCATTTTTTAATATTTTCAGGAATATACTGTCTGTGTTTGTATATAGCACACAATTAGTGGGCAGCTTTATTTTTACCCTGCAATTTAGAGTTTCCCAGTGGAGGAACTACATGGGTGCGTCCACTACGGGGCCCAGGGGAGGGCCCAACCACTTCTAAACATGCACAGTCAAGCACATGTGTTCACTGCGAAGGTGCCAGTTCAGCCCATGCTCCAAAGAGATGTCCACTCTGCTCTTTCAAGAGCAGAGTGGGAGGCCTTTGGTGGAAAGTGGGTCCTCGGAGGGAGTGTGTGGCGACCTCCGTTTTAGAGCCTTCCTCACTTCCGTGCCCCTTGTCGGCTGTACCTTTGAAGTTCTGCCACTGTACCGTTGTCTGTGGCTGAATATAAACATTTACACAAATAGGAGGAACATCCACTAATACTTGTGTAATGTCTCAATGAAGCCATTATATTTATAACTATAGCTTTCACAGTGTTGAACAACACGCAGTAGCAATATCAACAAATTCTTCCAATATGGCCATGTGTGTTTTGCCCAATAGCAGTCAGGCTGCCCAAGAATGATGCAATGGAAATCGGATCGTTTTAGACATAACTGAAAATCAGCAGATATGCAACCTTGATATCCTATCATAAAGTGCTTGGACCACAGAATTTGCGCTTGAATGGACAGCATGTGGATTGTGAATTAATATAAAATGTTTACCATAAGGAACAGTTGTATTCAGTCAGTCAACTCGTCTTATTCTGTAATATGTTGCAAACTTTTTGGGTAAAGTTATTCTGTATTTGTGGTTGATGCTTTCAGTCAGTCTGTTATATAAACTGAATGCACTTCTATTCCACAGATTGATGGTTCTACCCTGAGAACGCTGTGTCTGCAACATGGCCCACTGATAACATTCCATCTGAACCTTACTCAAGGCAATGCTGTGGTCAGGTACAGTTCCAAGGAGGAAGCCACGAAGGCCCAGAAGTCCCTACACATGTAAGTGTAATGTGGTGATGTATATTTAAGAACACATCCTCTTTATATTCATTGCTTTCTGTGAGGAACGACTCATTCCATTTTTATACTATAAGTTTTTAGTGGCATGCTAGGCAGTTAGCACCCTAAGGTTTGCTCAACTAGCGCCAGACCACCTTATTGGATTAAGTGCTCGTTTGGATATCTCCAGTTGTCAAGTGGTTGAGTATAGAGCAAATTTTAGTCCATGAGAATGTTCACAATAACACAGACTATTCCAGGAGATGAGCGTGTTAATATTATGGAAATAGTGATCTGTTCAATTGTGTTATGTGATAGGGAGGACCAGGATAGTGTCAGTATGTAAGGAGGGTAATGGAGGGAAGCAGAAGGCCACAGACCGAAACTTTGCTTTGAGTCCCCACTAGATTGGCTTTCCTTGAAGTGCTGCAATTTATGTACATCTTCAGTACCATATTGGTCAGCTTTTTTATTTCATATTAGTCTGAAATTTCTGTTTCGGTAATGCCGTGTCCTCATCTGCTTTTCTTCTATGCAGGTGTGTCCTGGGTAACACTACTATTCTGGCAGAGTTTGCTGGTGAAGAAGAAGTGAACCGCTTTTTGGCACAAGGGCAGCCTTTGCCTCCCACTTCCAGCTGGCAGTCTAACACTGGGAATAGTCAGCCCCGGCTGGGTGGAGGTGGGGGCTCGCACACCTTGGTCCGCAATGACACTGCTCACTGGAATCCACCTTGTTTGACTGGCAAGGGAGCCAATGACCTGCTTTGGGGTGGTGTCCCTCAGTACTCCAGCAGTTTGTGGGGCCCACCTGGATCAGATGACGCTAGGATCATTCGCAGTCCAACACCTCTCAACACTCTGCTGCCAGGAGACTTGTTGAGTGGGGAATCTATCTGAATAAATTTTGGACATAAATTCTATAAATGTATAAATCATCAGCACTAACTGAAAACCCCAAAACAAACGATATCCAATCCTTTCCAGTCCAAGCTCTGTGAGGAATTCCGCTTTTTCAGGCCCAAGTCTTCTCTCCATGCAGTATCTTCTCCTGGTCTTCCTCCACACTGCGCCCTTGTGAACTGTTCCAAGAAAACAGTATGGGAGCGTGGGAGGGAAGGGGAAAGGAAGGGTTGAGGAGGAAGGGAAAGGGTCTGCGTCACTTAGTACAAGTGCTCAAGCAAATTTTTTATATGTTTTTAAAGTGTTCAAAGAGGAAAAAATGATCAACGCTGCTTCTGCTGCTGGGACAAGAACGCAAGGGCACTTTTCATAGGACAGGGCTGGAGGGGGTTGCTTTGGGGGCAGGGGGAATAGGGAGAGGCATTTAAAAGCCTACTTTGAAATAAGCCTTGGTCTTTTATGCACATCAGGCTGGACCCATCAATCAGAGGGGCAGAAGCAAGCTCTGCGTATTCTGGTAGTTCTGTATATGCACGTAGATGGATTGAATTGGTACAGAAACAATGGAATGAAGGCTCTAGTTTGATCACCCTGATGGATCTGCCTATGCACATGACCTTTGTCCAGAGCTTCTGCTCCTGTCATAGCTTTTTTTTTTTTTTTTTCTTTTTTTTTCTTTTTTTTTTTTTCATGTTTTAATATCTAAACATTTTGATTCTTCAAACACTTTAAAGCATCATATCAGCTGTTAGATATACTTGAATCCAGCAGATCTACTCCATATTAGCTTCTGGCAATCTTTGGCCATTTGCCATCCCTATTTATGTAAGTCTTTATACACTTGAGGCATGTCGCATTATTTCCAAGGAGGAGTGGCATGTCATTTAAAAGTGTGCACAAATAACTTAGAATCGGCTGGATTGCATACACAAATAAATCTTGTTTTGCAATCTACAGAATTGTCCAGCACCCACAGATACAAAATACACACATACACATTTTATTTTTTTATTTTATTCTTTTCATTTTTATTTTTATTTTCGTGTGTATTACTTTTTAGGTCAGTTCTTAAATATTTTAGTTATACTTTTATTTTCACCTTTTAACTTTGCACTGAAATTTTCAACTCTGCACCCAGACCTTGCAGTTAACCTATTTGAATAAAATCTTTAAAGTAAAAAAAAAGAAAGAAGTGTGACGAGAGGGACAGAGCTAACACGTATCTATGTTTACTCAAGGACTTATATGTTGAAAAAAAAAAAAAAAAACGAACGTTTGCAGCGTGCTTATATCTGAAGAAAAACTTACACACATTTGTCTACCTTTCCAATGATTCATCTTTGAAGAGTAATTCTTATTTCTGGACACTTGCATTTATGTGTGAGGTATTTGGCTCCAGCACATGGACTATACAAGCAAACTGGAGCAGCCACAACTAGCAGAACCCAGAAAACAACACTGCATCATGCAGGTTTTGAACTGCGTCTAGAAGCAGAAGCCAGACCTGGCTCTAACCTGTTTACAAAACGTTTCATTTTATTGCTCTTCTGTGTTTTCTGCTTTTCTCCAAAAATAAGTATAAAAATATTTAAAAAAAAAAAAAAAGGAAAACAAAAAAATCAAAACTGAAAAAAGAAAAAAAAATACTTCCATTGAATTTCAAAAAATCTATTTTCGAATTTGAATAGCTATTCCTTTACATCTCGGGGAAAGTACCAGTGTTTTATTAAAAAAAAAACAAAAAAAAAACAAATAATAACTTTAGCCATTGCTGTGCAACATTTTATTTCCCCCCTTTTTTTTTTTTTATATTTTAGGTTTTGGTTTTTTTTTGTCAAAAGTTTTTATTTTCGTCAGTGAACGAAAATTAAAAAAAAAAAAAATCTTTTTGATCACTATCTTGCACATTGTGGAAATCTTTCTCAGGAAAACGGGACATTTCCAGAGGAGTAGAACACCACACAACCATTTCATTGTATTTTTAAGAAAAAGACAAAAGATATTTACAAAAAAGGAAATTTAAAAAAAAACAAAAAAAAACTGAAAGAGATTACCCAATGCCGAGCACTGAGAATAAAAGGGTGAAGAACTGAAAAAGTACCAGAGAGAGACAAACAATTCCTGTTTGTAGCAGATACATATTTACCAAATAATGGACTCGAAATGTTTCAAGAGTGCTTTATATGTTAAGAAAAAAAAAAAAAAAAGAATATTGCTTTATGTTAAAACACAAACCATGATTTTACTGGGTCTTTGTTAAGGATATGAAAAAAAGAGCAAGATAATTTTCCAGAGAACTGATGGTAAAGCCATCATTCTAACAGACACCGCCATACATTTCCTGTTCCAAGTTGCTTCTTGGGGTCTATTTTGGCATTATTGAGGAAAATAGGCAGAATGGACTCTGGGAGTGATAGGTCTAAATTGGTTTTATCAAATGTATGGGTTGGATCTCTGCAACAGCTGGTGCCACCCCGCTTTGCTAGAATGGCCCATAAATAGATCTGCCTTGTGGGTTCGTTGCAACAGGGTTGGCGTTAAATGCCTTCAGTACCTGCTGGCCCTCAATCCTTTGGGGTACTGGAGCAATCTATAGGATCCCGATCTATGCACAAGCCAAGTCTGAGACAGAATTTACCATTTGTTTTAGTGTACTAGAGAATTTTTTTTAAAATTTTTTTTAAAAAAAGCAAAACTAATTTGTCCCGTGCAAATATTGAACGTCCTTTTCTCACCCGTCTGGCAAATCAGACAGGGGAGATTATTACAGACAGTACAACCTGTGTATTTTAACCCCAGTTTGTGTGTTGAGGGTGGTGTTCTTTAATGAATAATATTTTGTGTTACTTCATAATGCTACCTCTGTCTGCCATACACTGCCCTTCATCGGGCAGAGGAACAGACTGTGACATGGGAGGGTACAGCCCCTCTCTCATCTTCAGAATTATAATTTGTCTGTTACAGGCACTGGGACAATCCTTAATATCTTGGCACTCCAAGTGGTCATTGGTTCAGTGTTTTAGTTTTTACTTTTCTACTCTACTGTCTGAGTAACCAGTAATATATGTGCATTTTGATGCTGATCTCTCCAGCACTTAGCTGTGCTTTTTCTTTTTTTTTTTTCTTTTTTTTTTTTTTTTTAATTATAACACCTGCGGGAGAATGACAAAGTTTAAAAGGTTTACATACAAAATAAGAGGAACGTCTGACAAAGTTTCTTTCTGTGAAAAAATGTTTGTGTTTCACTCATTTCTGTTGGATGCAAAATTGTCCCAAAGATTTAAAAACTAAATGTTAATAGTTTTTACTACTCTAACATTGCCCTTTATCTCTCTAGCTGCAAAAGGGTTACTTGTTGTTAATACACAAGTTCTACTGTACAAGCAAGGCCGGCAGTACGATGTAAGCACACAGTGGGACTGCATGATGCTATTGATCGTATACGAGCAAATGTTAATTGCTCAACTGTGAGAGATATCGGCCTGCAGTTCCTCTCTGTATTTGTCTGCAGGAATTCTTTACAAAAAGAGGATGAAAGGTTTTTTACTTTTTTTTTTCTACAGACATTTTCAAGCTAACCACTTTTCTGCCAGAGTGATCTACAACTTGGTGGACTGCTAAATGTATCACATGTGGCCTACCTGACAGAAAAGAGGTGACATAGCACTTTTGTAATGTATATGGGGAGAAAAAGAATAATGCAAACTGTAACTTCACAGAAGTCCCCCAGCTGAAGAGTACACGGTTTAACACAGGCCTGGCTAACCTGCGGCTCTCCAGGTAGGGTGAGACTAAAAGTCCCAACATGCCCTGGCAGTTATCAGCTGCCTATCTACTGGCAAAGCATGCTGGGGCTTGTAGTTTTACAACACCTGGAGAGCTACTGGTTGCAAGGCTTGGTTTAACACGTTGTAGGAATGCCCATAGAGCATTTATTATAATATACCTCTTACTGACAGGGGGACAGCTCTGTGTGCAGACAAACAAGACATATGAGATAACATGAAGATATAATATAAATATATATATATATATATATATATATATATATATATATATATATATATATATATATATAATTATATTCTGCCCATGTTGGTATTGAAGGACACAGGAATTTCTCCAAATATGTTACTGAATTTAAAAAAAAAAAAAAAATACAAAACATTTTTGTGTATTTCTTATGTTGGCGTCTTACAATGTCTGTAACTGAAATCTAAGGACAAGAGAACATTTGTGGCTTATTATGTTATTTTTTTCTCTCCTAGAATGTGTTTGTTAACGAATTGCACCATAAGATGCTTTCAAAATGTTGAAGCTTCTTTAAAACTTAATAAACTGCAGTTTTGTTTTGTTTGTTTTTTTGGCTGTTGAGAAGATGTGTTGTCTGTTATTAAAATTCAGAACATCCCTTGTTGAGCATGATTGGACGTGACATGACCTGTTATATAGAGGTGCTGGGGGTGCTAATCTTCTGTGTTCCTGCACACACGACCCTTACCATTCTTCTAGGTGTAGCAAGGGGAGCCTAACATGACATATTTCCTTTGTGAAACCATATTTAAAATGTGTCTAGTAACTACTCATAATGGAGGCTGACATTCTGTTAGTGAGCCCAATTTTCATGAAAAAACAGTATTTCAATTCATTAGGGACTAGTGTAATTGGAGTACACAGCATAAAATGGGAGCTATTGAAGGAACAGATCAGTAGTGATGTCTACTGGATCAATACTTACAGGACTTGTAAATAAGCAAAAACTGAAGTTTTTTCCACTGTGTATGCAATGTTTTGGTCGATTGGTAAGACCTTTATGAAGACTGTACTTACAGGCCCTGTGAGTGTTGTCCTTTATATGTACATACATATGTGTGTGTCTGTTAATATTGTTGTTGCTATTGAAACATCAGTACAATAAATCTAAGTTTTAATCTTGTGGTTAAAAAGCAAAAATACGTTGAATGTCCTGTTTTATTTGTGGAATATTTAATGTTTATATATAATTGACCAATCTCCCAACTGACGCACAAAATGTCCATGGTAACCATTGTTGCAAACCTATCCCTTTTAACTACCGACGTAAATTATACGGCTATGGAATTAGTATTGGTAATTATAACTTGCGTTTCATTAGCCTCAGAACCTTTTATTATTTATGTACAAGTAAGAACTCTATCCAAAGCTTAAATAACCACAGTCCTAAAAATGTTTTACTAAGCCATCACCTTTGTGAAATCCAACCTACTCCACCACTATGGTTCTGCAAGTGCTTCAGTCACAAGCTCTGCTGGAAAACATAGGTTTTCCATAAACAAATTGCTTTCCCTTCACTAATGTCGCTCATAGTATCATCTGAACTTTGTTCTATATAGTGCTATATGCTGGGCTCCTGAATATATACATTTTATGTACAAAAAAAATAATTTTGTTTTTACATCTAGTCCTCGCCAAGTGCTAAATCTAATATGGGACAAATATAGAAAATATGAGGAAGCCATGTGTGAAAAATAAATATACATCCTGATTCAGCAGCTTGTAGAACCTTTAGCAACATTCGCTTGATGAAAAAAAAAATTCTGCATGAGTTTATCAGCCTCTTATTTTAGGAATTTTGACTAAATTCCCCTTACAACATTGCTTCAGTTGATGGATATTTAAAGGCATTTGTTCTCTGCTACAGCATCTCAGTGTGGTTGAGGTCTGGTCTTGGCCAACCCAAAACCTTGCTTGTTTTCTTTTTCAGCCATTTTATGGGGTCATTGTCCTGTTGCATGATCTGATTTTGGCTAGACTTCAGTTGTCATACATATGGCCTAACATTTTTTTCTAAAAAAAACAAAACCTCTTAAACATGAGTTCACAGTAGACTCGGTGATTATGAGGTGTCCAGGTCCTGTAGCTGCAAAAACAACCCTAAATCTTCATCCCTTCACCACTGTGCTTGACGATATGTTTGGATTTTTGGCATATATGGTATTGTGCATTAAGACAACCACTATACCCTGGTCTCCTCTGTCCAGAGGACATTGTTTCAGAGGTCTTGTGTTTCATTTATTTGCAACAAACCTAAGCAACACTACAATGTTTTGTTTTTTTTTCTTTTGGGAGAGAATTTGTTTTCTCCTGGCTACCGTGCCATGGAAGCCTTACTTTTTCTAATGGCAGCCTCATGAACATTGACCATGTTGACAAGAGGCCTGTAGATGCATGGATGTAGCTTTTGGATTCTTTGGGTGAATTTACTGGAATTGACCCCTCCAGGGGATAAATTTCAAACCCGTAGTTTTATAAAAAGTGGAGATGTTGCCTATAGCAACCAATCAGATTCTAGCTGTCATTTTGTAGAATATACTAAATAAATGATAACTAGAATCTGATTACTGTAGGCAACATCTCCACTTTTTGAAACCCGCAGCTTGGCAAATTTAGCCCCAGGGCTGACTAGCAACAGTCTTCTACTCCATTTGTATGTAATCTTTCTCACAGTAAAATAGACTTGTTGTATATCCCTTTCCCAACTTATAAGCAGCAACAAATGCTTTCAGATTAAAGCAAATGTCTTTTCTCCTTGTCATGGTGTTAACACAAAACTTAGACTCCAAACTGAACCGCCAAAGAACCTGCATTTATATAGTGTTGGTAGTATTTCCTGGTCAGATAATGAAGCGCACTGTAGAACCAGGAGCTGGTAGTAATGACCTTTTTTATTAATGTGGAAACAGTAGGGTGTACTTCATTTTCTCATATGCTTGCATTATGTTGCCTTATTTTTGTTGCATAAACTATATTGACAAAGTAAAGCCTGTTATGGGTCATTTGTCACAGGAGATTAGCTTTATGACATTTTAGGACTTTGACTTGTTAGTTATGTTCTGATATGTAAAAACAGATTTGAAAGAGGGTGTTCTTTTTATTTCATATGATTATAATCGCAGCCATATGCTCTCTTAATTGTCTGCTTTTAAATCTTGGTAGATGGGAAGAGGGGATCATACACGACACACAAAGATCTTCAGTTGTCTTTTTTTTTTTTTTTTATTCCAAGGGAGCCCAATTTTCACATAGTGGTTCTAACAGTAACCAACTTTCATCATTCATCATATGATATAGTGAACACAACTCAGGACTTCGGTAGAGCCATGCTATAAAGCAATGCGATCATTGTCGAATGATTCAATATACTGTTTTCATTTGCTAGTTCAGATTACAGTAGTCCCTTACATATTTAAAAGACAAGTTAACCCGTGCATGATACTCATGCATTCTAGTCAAATCAAGCTACTTAAGGTGTTAAAAAGGTTCTTGTCATGCATTTGGGCCATAGCCCAGGCCTCAACCACCAACCACTCCCCACTGTCACCCCCGGCAACCACCAACCACTCCCCACTGTCACCCCCGGCAACCACCAACCACTCCCCACTGTCACTTCTCCTTCAAGAAATATATATATTTTTTTTAAATCTTTATAAACACTTTTAACAATTAACAAATTAAATTAACAAATTAAAAACATCTTAGTATACCAAATTTCAGCCCTTTCTAAAAAAAATTTCCCACACACACTAAGAATTTAGTAGGTCAGTGTATAACTCCGCCCAGCAGGTGGCGCTGCAGCTTGGTTTTATTTTTTCCACACACACACAGACAGACTAACACACGCCACTAGACATTTATATTATAGATACAAGGAAAACTGCACATAGGTGAGCTGTGGCGTGTAACTGGCTGCATTGAATGTCACATCACATGTCTTCACCCTATAGCTTTGTTTCTGTGCCCTAAAGACTGCAAAGCAAAGCCAGAATTTCAACCCATATAGTGGTAAGTTGCTGAACCTTTCAAAATGATTTATCTTCCAGCATTAATACCACCAAAAATGTAATCAGATTGTATGTTACTTGCATATACAATTTGTTGACACAAACCAATCCTGTAATAAATGATCATGCTTGACAATACTTGCCGACTTTTACATAATGAAGTCCGGGAGATTTCGTACAGGGAGCGTGACTGGTGGGCGGTGGACGCAATTCATTGCAAATCGCGTTATTTTGGCTAGCAAATTGCAGTATGTGGGAGACTTACCTGGATTTCGGGAGTTTCCCGGACATTCCGGGAAAGTTGGCAAGTATGTAATAAGTCAGTCGACAAATGTTTTCAAGTGCTTGAGGCTTAAAATGTTAGAACTTGAACATTCATGTTTCTATAGAATCTCTTTATAGCAGAATGATATTCTTTCTCTAATTGATCCATTCAGCTTCCGTTTTTTTATGTGAAGTAGTCACAGCCACTAGGTGGCAGTATTCTCACAGGCATTGTGTTGAGGTTTGACACTGGTTTGCATTTTATGATTATTTTACACCTATTCCTGAAGAGGTTCAATGAGCTCACTATGATATTAGACGTGTCTCCATATATGTTTGACTTGTGTAAAAAGGAATGTTCTGATGTCAAAAGAATGGTTAATAGTCTGCAGTAGTTAACTAAACCTATGGTAACACACATACAGTACAGCAGATAATCTGTGTAGACAGATATGTCTTGCTATGCATCTACACGTCTGTTTTTAAAGACGCTGTACTTTAAATATTTCAACGGTTTGTGTGATGGTTGATATTGTGGAGAGGATAATTGAAACCTGCATGCACATACGGTACACAGGATGATCTGCTTAGATACAGCATAGCGCACATTTACACACAAATAGTTCTCTATAAACATTCTGTATTTATTTTCACTTTTTGTTTTTTTAGGCTGAGCCTCTGGAAGAGAGACCGAGCTATACAAGCGATTTGTGTTGTGTAACTAGTGTTAAGTGCAATAAACTGCATTTGTGTTTTGTTTGCTACTTTCGGACCACTCTGCAATGTGAATTTCAGACAAATGACACCTCCTATTAAAAACAATGGGTGTGATTTGTAGCAAACTCAAGTGTATTCTGATAAATATAAACATACAGCAAGCTGCAACAATCTAATTGCTAAGAACCCTTTTCCACCTATGTTCTCTTTATTGGACAGTGAAGCTTTTGGGTACAGTGTCCATGCTTTCGGGTCAAAGAAGTGGAACTCATTTTGGAAGGAAAAAAGTTATGGATAAAAAAATAGCATACTTTTTACTGTAAAATGGAAAAAAATCTTAATGTATACTTAAAAATTGCCTTGCACTATACCTCAGAATGTACATGGTGTGGTACATTATAAAGCTATTACAAAGCACCTTAGAATTAAAACTGAAACCTGCAATTTGTTTGCGTTCTTTTAACTGGTAATGGAACTTTAAGATGACTTCCAATAGTTACGTTATAAAATAAGTATTTTAATGGCGATTTTTACATAATTACTCTTGTATGTAATGTTGGATTTATGTAAGAATAACAGTCTTTCCATTGGTACCCAGATATAAAAAGGGAACATTTAATACACTCCAATTATCAGATTATAACATTCATTGCTATATTTTGCACTATTTGTGAGCAAAACATTTCAACCACAGTTTTGATCTCATTAAGAACAAGCCATGGGGTATGTTTGTAAACACATCTGGGCTTAAGTGTGAGCAACAAGTGCCACGTTTGTACACAAATAACCCCTCATACATAAAAACATACTATATTTATAAAGCAATCAATTCTTCACTGTAGTTTCCTTAACATGAACAAATCACCTATGATGGGCAGCCTTTTCCAAATTATGAATGGTACCCGCCCATCCCCATTCATTTTCAGTTTTGGCAGCTGTAGTCTTAGAGAAGGTCAAGTGTCAACAGATTATGCAGCTGTTGGTCTTATTCATTGGAGGTTTGCAATTCTGCTCATTGGGAATTGTCTCCCTCCTCTTCCTCAGTGCGGGACTTAGTTGACTTGGTAGGTTGACTTCTCTCAGTAATTCCCTGAATATCTCTGTGACATTAATGTTCTCCTTTGCTGAAGTCTCCAGCAAACGACAGTTCCATTCCAGCTCAACTGTTGCCATTGCATCATCCCAGAACACCTTCTGGCCATCACCATTGTCCTTTTTGTTGCCAACTACCACCATAGAAGGGCTTTTTTCCTCTTTCGCATCTAGGATCTCTTCCCGCAATCTTTTCACAATTTCAAAGGAGTCTGGGTTATCTACAGAATATACAAGAGCAAAAGCATCTCCACTACGCATACTCAGCTTCCTCATGGCCGGAAATTCATAACTCCCAGTGGTATCCAGAATTTCAATTTTCACTTGTGTCCCGTCAGTGGTTTCATACTCTGTACTGTGCAACTCTTCCACTGTCCTCCTGTGTTTGGGGTCAAAGGTATCCTGCAAAAAACGATGGATCAGCGATGTTTTCCCCACACCTGCTGCTCCCAGGAACACCAGCCTGATTTGAGTCTTCTCCTTGACAGACAATGACATGTCTGCACTGCACAGTGATTTAGGTTTTTATGGCAGTTAAACAAAACCTGATGTCCTGTGCCTTAGAACAGTGTGCACAGATTCCCTGCACCTCTAACTATTTATTCATATTTTCTCTGAGGTAGATGTGCCTTTATCCAATCAGGCACAGCTGCCTGAAGCTGGATTGTAAGGGAGGAGGACCCGCTCCCTGTATTTCGCTTCTAATGTTTGTGTTTGAGATGCTGGTGTTAACCTTTTCACTACCAAGTTATATTTCATACTGCTTATTCTGATGCCACTGCTGCTATCTCAGATACTAAAAACATTCTGGTTAAAGGTCAGTTTAGTTAGCTGTGCTTAATCTTGATGCACTTTCAGATTTATTATTTGACAATGGTAAAAATACTTATTATTTTTGGAGAAAGAAGTATAAATGTAACTAGTAATTACAAACAAATTTGCAAATGTCTATATGAATTTGTTGTAAGTAGTCCATCTATTAGACCAGCTTATATACCAAAAGACTTGCAGTTAGCATTATTATTATTAATAATTATACTTCCTGTCAAGTAATTGTTCCTAAACCTGCTATGACCTATCCATGTATTACATTTATTAGACGGGTACCTGCATGTTTTCATAATATCACTTTAGCATTTGTCCGAAAAATACTTTTAAGGTGCACGTAAAGCCACTATATTTAGCAAAAACTGAATAACATACTTGAAGTAACTGCAGTGTTTATAGCAGGATGTAGCTGAAAAGTCAACAGTCATAATGTCTATAACAAGATATCAACAGTCATAATGTCTACATGTTCATAAGGTTGACACAGTTAAAATGTCTACAGGGTTGTAAAGTGGACATTCAAAATGTCTACTTAAAGCAGTAGCTTTAAAATACTTATTTTTATAACGTAACTATTGGAAGTCATCTTAAATACATGGGGGGAAAAAAGCCAAGAAATGTTGCAAAAAGTAAAAATCACATGCCCCTCCAAACAGCTTAACCAAGCTGCCAGCCTAGGCTGGTACTAGCAAAATGGGGCAAGGTGTCCCCTGGGTTTTGCTGGTGGCACTAAAGCAGTGAAACCCGCAGTGTGGGGTCCCTCTGACATATTGCCAAACCAGCCTGATGCTGGTCAGCACTGGGCTGGATTCTATAGGGACAACTGGTCCGTAAAGAAAAATGTGCACCTCCCCATTCCTTAGGTTTAACCAGCCCAGTGCTGATAGCACTAGGGCTCTTCCCACACTCCCGGGGCAGTGGGTGTGTGGTAATACTACTTGTTTGATAAATAAAAATTAGTTTTTATTTTATTTTGCCCCTCCAAGGATCCTTGATGATGAAGACCCTGGATCTAGGTGAGCAATAAAGAGAGTGATTGAGTGTAGTGTAGGAGTGTCTTTATTTCAATTAAAATAATTTTGCCACTTGTCTGTATTACTTACAATTTTCTCGGTGCACTACAGGTCCCACCAAGCCCTTGGGGAACCACAAGTGTCAGCATGCCCTGGCAGCTATGGTATACTGGAACTTGTACTGCAAAATCCAACCCAGCGCTAACTTGCCTGGCTTCGGCATTATGGCAGGGGGGGACCACAAGCTGCAGGTTTCCCCGCAGTAGTGCCACCAGCCCAGCTTGGCAAAGCTTAGAAAAACAGTAGGACCCTAAACTTTTTTGCCCCCCCCCCCCCCCACACACACACACACACACATATTTTGTGCGAATACCAGCATATGCCGGCAGTACTGGTTGTTTTAATCTAATTCTTTTCTTTTTTTTTTACCCAGAACTGAATGTGCAGATATTATGAATGCCGACCTTATGACTAGACATTTTCAGTGTCAACTTTTCATACCCAACTAGTATATAGAGGAGTGGGGTGCTAATTATTTCCTTTAGATGAGAATTGGGATATTGAGGTAACACTGAACAATCTATTTAGCCTCAATGGTTCACATCTGAACATTTACATTTTAGGTTTTAGTAGTCTTTTAAAAGCAATGCTCACCTGGGAGCATAATGGATAGGGCACGCAGCTAGTTATGTGATAATAATGAGACTTGATGGAAATAAGTGAAATAGCAATAAAAATTGATTAACAGAATAAAATAATACGGACAGAAAAATAAACACTGTACCAAAGAAAAAATAGTAAATATATAACCAAGGAAAACAGGATCTGTAAAAAAAAAAATGATAAAATGTAAGTATGGAATCAGTAGATAGATGGCAGAATATGTGTTTTATGGAGCGGCAGTGGATTCGATGGCAAAACGTCGACTGGAACGTGCAATGTATTATATCCCTGGCTCACCCTACCACGAACCACAAATGAAATTGTAAGCAGATCTTTTTTGGGTCCCCACTGGTCTCGTTCTTCTCTGTGTGACACTTCTCTGTCTATTGTTGGCATTTGAACCGCGTGTGGAATGCGGAAGTACTGAAAATGATAGAAGCCACCGGTGGTCAAAAATTGTACAATATGTAGAATAGGCTTCTACTGTTTCATCCACTGGGGACTTTTCCAGTTTCTTGATATTCTTGGGTTGTTGATTGAGGACTGCCTTTTTCAGTGCACACCACTGGTTTTCAATTGTGTTCAAATTTGGAGACAAATTTTTCTCTTCTGACCACATCACACAATTCCATTTGTAGTTCCAATGACATTTAGAAAAGTGCGGGAGCTGCATTTTGTGTCTTGCTTGTCACGAAAGGATTCTTTCGTGGAAAAAGCTTCCAAAAAGTTGGGGTTTTTTTGTCATGGAGAAGGCATCTAACAGTGGATTTTGGCATTTTAAAACCCCAAGATTCAACTAAACTGCAGTTCTGAAATTGTGATCGTTGGGTTTGTCTTTGTCTCTTACCCTCCTCCTCACCGTATGTGGGGGCAGTATGCTAATGTCTCCCTTGCAAAATTTCAACTGTTCCATGCTTTTCTTATTATTATTGGCTTGATTGTGCTTAATGGTAATTTCAACTGACTTCTAATTTTATTTTTTAATAATTTCCTAATCTGCGCAGGTCCACAACCTTCTGTCATTTGAGTTGCCAGCTATTTGCTATCCATCAACATGGATAATACCAAAGGGATTTTACATGTGTGTAACCTCATGTTTTTATACCCAGGGAAACAGGATATAGTCATAGCCAACAATTGAGTTCCTGGAGCAATAAGAATGCACTATTCTTAAAATAAAACACCCTTGTAGGAATGATGTGTGCTATATGGTATGCAATTTCTCCTAACATTTTTGAGTAACATTTTAATCATTACTTGTATTGTTTATTTTATATGATTGTTTTGACCAGTTTCTGGAGGGTTGACAATAATTCTGGAGTTGAGTGTATATGGCAATAACAAAATGACAAGTAGTCCAAAAATTACATTTGCATTGCTCTTGTATAAAGGTGTACACACATGAACATTTCCGTGAGCAAAAGGAAAGTTAAATAAGAATAGCAATGTGTTACAAATGGGGCTTCCTCTCATCGCAGTATATAGAGGATGTTATTAAATGGGTCTCTTGCTTGGCTGAATTTTGATCCGCTAGATAGAGGAGGAAAAACATTGAATCCTGGTATGATGATGCTCATCTATAGACAGCAGCAGCAGCGAGCCTGCTGCCTGTTATCTAGCTGCACATGGAGTGATAAAGGTTTATCTGACACAAGCCTGCAGCTGCCTCATTACTCTAAACTTCTCCAGAGAACAGTGGGATGCCCCTGATGCAAGCCAGAAGGCGGAGGGGGGATGCCCAGCAGAACATTGAGATTATATATTAATAATTTGTACACGGACTCTAAATTCAGCCATTGCCAACATGAATAAAATGCAATCACTCTTTTCAATTCCCATTCCACATGAAAAAATGATTCTGTTTGAAAGGTCAGGCTTCCCAGTAGACCACCTGAGACTTCGCTGTTATAAAATAGCCACGCATTTGTGGTGAAATGATTGTTGTGTTTTTAATCATTCCACTCACTAGAGAACATGTTTGCTTTCTTTATGTACCACAATGGTTTTTTTTTTTTTTTAAAAAATATATATATATATATATATATATATATATATATATATATATATTTAGCGTTTGAAAACTTAAGGCAATACATTGCATAAGGGGAATATAATTTATTATAAATAAACAAGCACTAAAAAATATATATATATTTATTAGTTTGTTTATTTATAATAAATTATATTCCCCTTATGCAATGTATTGCCTAAAGTTTTCAAATATTTGCTCATTTATTTTCCTTTTATCTGATATGTGACCATAAACTGAATGAGACTTGGAAGAAATACTTTCTACAATTGTAAATTATTATTATTATTATTAATTATAACCTCTAACATATAAGTTGAACCTTTTATAAATTCCAGGTCTGTTTATGCAACGGAGGTCACAACAAAAGTCCCAGAAGCATCTGCCAATTTAGGGGAGGAGCAATTCCTTTTTAACTGCATACATGCTCAGATGATGTGAGCCTATTTAGTGGATTTCTATCAAATGAGGTAGATTAATTTTGCATGTTTGGCCAAACTGCCAACCATTGTGTTGTTGAGTTGGCCCAATTGTATCAGATTCAATCAAACCAGTGGTGGAAGTGGGGGTTTATACGGTGGTATACCATACTGCCACTTCTACCGCCTTCATTGTAAAACCATCAAATTCCAGTCACTTACATTCCCGTTACATTTTCCATACCGTCACTTCTACATTTCCATTTCGACCACTGAATCAAACAGAAATGTAATAAAGATAAAATATATACAGTTTGAAGTGGTGGCTGGTGCAGTCAAATTAATACAGTAAATCACTTTTATACTGTTTATGAATTGTAGTGTAGTAGACATATTCTTAAGGCATGCAACCTCCACCATAGAAGGCACAATCCTGTGCCCATGCATCCCTGTGTAACAGCCAGCCTTGAGCGTTATCCCTTGCAGCATATTTAAAAGATCAATATGTATTTTTCCTTGTGTACCTTACTTCCCCTGAGTTTACACAGGGTGTGCAGTGACAGGGCTTGTTTTTTTAAATATAAGTTAGCTTAGAGAACAATATCACTTGTGAATAAAGCTCATTTATATTTATAACTATGTTCAGGCTTTTTCATTTGTAACATACTGTAAGTATTTTAGAGAAGCAAATGTCAGCTTTCAGTGGAAGAAAAGAGATGTGGCCACAATGATTGAAATTAGCACAAAAAGTTCCCTGACCTCAACTTGCATCGAGCAAATGAATAATGTTAAGAATGGTAGCAAGACCTATTTAGTGATGTGAACCAAATTGCACTACACATTAAAATACAGAATCATAACAATTCTGCCCATAATGCACACTATCAAATTCTACTTCCATCTCTAAAGTTATAGGGTCTGATTCATTAAGAAAAGTAAAGCAAAACAAAAAAAAGTAACTTTGAACCTTCATCAGCTATTTATATAGCGCTACTAATTCTGCAGCACTGTACACAGAGAACTCCCATCAATCCCTGCCCCATTGGAGCTTAGTTTAAATACCCTAACATACACACACATTAGGGTCAATTTGATAGCAGCCAATTAACCTACTGGTATGTTTTTGGAATGTGGGAGGAAACCCACGTAAACACGAGGAGAACATACAAACTCCACACAGATAAGGTCAGGAATCGAACTCATGACCCCAGTTCTGTAAGGCAGAAGTGCTAACCACTAAGCCACTGTGGTGCCCATACCTTGACAAAACCATGTTGTACTGGAGGAGGGTAGGGGTAACTTTAAAATGTGATGGCAGATGAATGGGTAGAGCATGTCCTAGATCAACTTTTAATGTCAGTGTAAAAATAAAGCTATCAAGTATTTGCATTCTATATGGAAAAAACAGCCAGTATTTTCCTTATCTGCATAATAATACACTCATCTGCACCCCTTGCATTGCAACATGGTTTTGCCAGTGTTCAAAGTTACTCATTTTCTTGCTTTACTTTCCTTAATGAATCAGGCCCATGGAGTTCATGGTCATCCCCATTTGACTAATTATCTGTCAGATGTCTTCTCCATAGAACTGTTATAGCAACTCTTTACAGTGCCACATTCTGAGGTTCCATCTATCAACTACAGATGAGTGTTATTTCTACATAATCTTATTATTGTAACATTATCATGCTCTAAAAATAGCCAGACCATAAAATTGTAAACATAGCGACTGTCAGGACTTACCTATTCTTTGCTTATTATAAATATGATTACAGATCAAGTGGATTTTGATCATAGTATACTTTAGTTTTTTAAAAACTATTTGCTAAGTTCAGATGATCTTAAATAAAATATGATATTTTAGAAAGGAGGACAGATGGTTATACACTGACTGTCTCTGGCACTATAGAGCCAGCGATATACTGGACATGTTAGATTGCACAAATGATAAGAATATCAAATGCACAGATTATTATCCTGGCGCTATCAGTGGAATCAATGACTCTTCAGTGTCTAATATACAAAATGTTAAGTGGCGTTTTAAAAGCTTAAATGGAATGTCCATTTTAAATAAATGTATTTATAATGGCACCACAATAACATTTTGTGATTCGATCTATTTAAAAGCTCTACAATTTAGTATTTACAGTGCCTTTTTACAAGTAGTGGCGCTATATAAATCGCTGCTGCTGATGATACATTGTTTCTCTGGTTGGCAACTAGGCTATGCAGTCTGTACTACCACTTCTAAGTTGTTGGTATTATTGACAGTCACTAATGTGAATGAATGCTTAGTGAAACATTATGGGTAGTGAAATATTTTGCAATGAAGACTTTTAGAGTCCTTCCCTATCGAACAGGGACAAAACTACACAAATACAATATAAAAAAAAACCACTAAATATTACTAAAACACTGGGCACAGAAGCAAAGCAGAATAAAAACGGTATGTCAGGGAGTTGGCCCTCTACTATTCAGCCATGACCACCATGTAGGCCAGGCCTGTCCAACCTGCGGCCCTCCAGATGTTGTGAAACTACAAGTCCCAGCATGCCCTTCCAGCTATCAACTGGTTGTCTACTGGCAAAGCATGCTGGGACTTGTAGTTTCACAACATCTGGAGGGCCGCAGGTTGGACAGGCCTGATGTAGGCCTTTTTAGAGTAGGTCGCCCAGAATAATGACGGTAAAGGAATGGCTGCATCACTAACCCTACTCTTCGGTGTGCTTCCATGCAGTCAAGCTTTTAAAAGCCGGATCATGGAGCTCCAGGCTCTCGACTCACTCAACACAGAAGGATCTTTTTCTTACTATCACCAATGATACACCCCTAGCAATGAGCAATTCACATAGACACACTAATCCACACACTTGAGCAGACATACACACAAACGCAGCGTATATGGCCTCAGTTAAGCAGGAGCCTGGATAACAATCTCATGAACAGAACAGCAGAAAAGACCGTCAAACGCCTACCCTGCTGAAACTAAGGAATAAGCATAAGATTTACAACATAGAGTGGGGTGTATTAATTTGTTGAAGTATATTCATAATTATTTGGTAAAATAAAAAAAATTCTAGGAATAGATTTTATTTTAATTCAGTTAATTAAATTAATATGCACTCTTTAGAACAGAGATCTGCCAGATTGACTGACCCAAATAAGGAATAAAGAGGCAGCTGTCAGCACAGCTATACTTTTTCACTTAAGTGTTAATTTCAAAGTGTTTAAGTGGTTGTGCTGCTACAAGTGTTTCTCCAATTATGGAATAGTCCAGTAATACGTATAGCTTTTGGAGACTTGCAGAGTGATTTTCTTTCATGCTCTTCTGTCTGTGTTCTCATTTGGATTAAAGATTTGTCATGTGGATAAAAATATTTACCCAAATATGTATATTTGGGTAAGGAAAATGTACTTGTTGCTTAAGAGATATAGAGAGTGATGATAAACATTATCATCATTATCCTGAAAGATGTGATCCATGGGGGAAAAAGTGGTACATGTAATATAAAGATTAAAATATTAATCCTAATAAAAAACTAGTCATAAAAATAGGATTAATTTCTCGAATAGTATTGATGGCCTCCTGTAGTTGACTGTGGGGCATTGCTGGTTTTATACTGTGTACAAAGGTATTGGATTGGATGTATGTATGACAGCTTGTGAAAGATAAAGAATAGTAGTTAGTGTCTAAAATTACTTATGTTATTATAATAGGTTCTTATAGGGATCTTCTTTGGATATTTGTATGTGGTACACCATCACAGTGGATGAGAATGTGGGGAACAAACTCCACTTTGGCCTGGTGCACTTACCAGGTCAGGAAGAAACACTTTCCCTCCTCATGCTGGTGGTAATACGTTATTTGATATAAAAGAACATCTTATGTTTTGTGGTAAGCTCATACATAATCATATCTCTTGGACCTCTCTGCAGCCTTTGACACCGTGGACCACCTCCTCCTTCCGCAGACCATTCTGTCTCTTGGCCCGTCTGACACTGTCCTCACTTGGTTCACCTATTACCTTGCCAACCGATTCTTCTGTTTCCACTCCTGACTCATTCTCACCCCCTTCCGCCCTCCTCGTTGGAGTCCTTCAGGCTGTCTTATTGGCCCTCTTCTTTTCTCACTGTATACCAACTCTCTTTTGTAATCTCATCTCTTCCATTGGTTTCCAGTACCTCCTCTACGCCGATGACATTTAACTCTACATCTTGTCTCCTGACCCCCCCCCCCCTTCTTCCTCTCTCGTGTTTCCGACTGCCTCTTCTGGATGTCTTCACATTGTCTCAAATTCAACATTGCAAAAACTGAACTCATTGTTTTCCCTCCTTCTAAATCTTCAACCCACCATGAACTTTCTATCACCGTTAACACCACCATCTCTACTGTTCCCCAACTCTGCTGCCTGGGTGTCACCCTCGACTCTTCCCTCTCTTTTACCCCCTGCATTCAATCTCTTGCCCAATCCAGTCGCTTCCAACTGTGGAATATTGCCCGCATCCAGCCCTTCCTATTTCAGGATGGTGCCAAAACCATCATCCATGCTCTTATTTCCCATCTTGATTACTGTAACCTTCTCGACACTGGCCTCCCCCACTCCCATGTCGCTCCTCTTCGCTCTATTCTTAATGCAGCTGCAAGACTTATCTTTCTCTCACGCTGCTCTTCCTCTGCCTCCCCTCTCTGCCTTGCCCTAGACTGGCTACCTTTCCCTTATAGAATACTCTTTAAACTCCTCACTGTCACCTACAAAGCCCTCTCCCATTCCACTGCCCCTTATATCTCTAACCTCTCCATCCACACTCCCACCCGTTCCCTGCGTCCAGCCAGTGACCGTCACCTTTCTTCTGCACTGATCACCTCATCCCATGCCAGAATTCAAGACTTTTCCCCTTCTGCCCCACTCCACTGGAACGACCTTCCTCCCTCCATCCATCTGTCCCCTAATCTTAGCTCCTTCAAACGGGCTCTCAAAACCCATCTCCTCTTCAAGGTCTACCATCAATCAACTTAAACTTCTCCATCCTTGTTCTCATCACCTCCCACTTTTCTGTCTCCTCATGTCCTTGATCCCCTCTACTGACTCCCCATGTGCCTGCTGTCTGTTTCTCCTCTTTTTAGTATGTAAGCTCTTATGAGCAGGGCCCTCTTCCCTTCTGTCTCAATACCATTTCTTCTACTCCTACAGCACTGTACTTGCTATGCTTGCAGATATTGAAGTCTTGGCTATACTCTTTTTACTCTGTACTGCTGTACCCTTGTATACTGTCTGCACTGTATTTTTGTATTTTGTACGACACTGCGCATACCTTGTGGCGCCATATAAATAAACAATAATATCACCCAGTCTGGTGGTCTGACTGGCAGGGTAGTCTCCCTGCAGCTCAGGATCATTGTATACAGTATGTTTACTGTCAATATTGATGATTTTGATAGACTTACGGATTGACTATTATAATGGTTGGCCTTTATCTTTATCCTTCAAATATAGTTATACTTAAATGATGTATGGGCATTAAAAGATAGTAGCGATAAAAAAAAAAGTGGCCAATATGCTAAAACGAAATTAATGACTATGAATTGATGTATAAAAATGAGTGCAATTGGTAAACAAAAATTATCAGAAAAAAAATAGGAGGATGGCAGGAGGGAAATTAAATGGTTAAAACAGTGAATTAAATGTCACTTGTGGAAAAAATAGTGCGAATAACATCAAAAGAATTGGGCTCTGAGGCCATGTTTTTGAAAAGTACAGATTGGTTGTCTAAAATATCAAAATGTAAAATATAATTGGGTTGACGTGGGGACTAATGCCTCATTCTGGAGCTAGTGTTCTATCAGTTATGACTATTCCTTAGCGGGGACATTCCTTTTATGTTCTTATTCAACTGATTGGCTTCAATCAGCCTTTATGAAGTGGGGTAAAATGATTAATGGTGCTTAAGTTCTATTACCAGTTGAATGTGCAGAACTATCTTGGGCTCATTAAAAACTTTTACAAATCAGTGTCTGTGCTTAGACCATTTGTGCAAGTGCTCCAAGTTTTTGGGTCCACTATCTCAAGTTGTGAAAGCAAGCTAAATATAGCTTTTTGGATCTGTGTATTACGTTGGTTCTCAGGAATTTGACATTTGCTGCTGCTGTTATTTCCTCCTGGTACTTCTGTTTCCTCTCACACCCCAAAACATGCTGGTAGGTTAACCCTAGTGTGTGTGTGTTAGGGAATATAGGTTGTAAACTCCAATGGTGCAAGGACTGATGTGTATTATGATTACTAATGGGGTCCATGTTTGTTTTATATGCTTTACATGTATTCTAGCTGGAATAAACTGCTATGTATTATCTAAGGTCTTTGGCCTTGGTATACTCATGGTTTGTATGGCACTAAGTTTCCTACAAAGGCAACACTTTTCCAAAAATTCCAGTGTTTCGATATTTTCATCTTGACCTTGATGTATTGTGGGACAGATAGAAGGTATTCTTCCTCATCACCGTTCTTAATTTTAGATTACGTGGTTAGTAACTGTTCCCTATTCAGCTTCCACTTTCAAGGCCACTTCTTTAAGTTTGTGTCTGTCAAAAACCCTTTTTGATAAATCAATTGGTGATGTGTTGCGGTATATTGTATCCTATTTCCTAGTGCTGATATAGAGGTTGGTTTCGCTCTCAACAAGCTGCCCCAATTTGCCCATAATATCTATGTCTATGTCACCCCGTTTTGGCAATAAAAATTGACTCCCACAGTCAAGGCTATTAGGAGGTGTGGGTATGTACTATATGCGGCAAATGATTGGATTGCTTTAGTCCACCTGTATACACAGCTAGAGTGAACAGAACCTATAACTTTTCTAAATGGTCCAAACATTCCATGATCCGCACAAGCAGCAACTGAGAGAGAGAAATATATCTGTATATATTGCTGGATGCGTCAGAGCTGCCCACAATAGTTATAGACCCCCTGACATATTTTGAGTCTGGGCCCACCTCTCCTTGAGAGAGGAGTTTATTTACTTCCAAAACTTTAAATGAAGGTTCAATGTTATATACTCTAAGGCTCGGAATCAATGCAGATTTGGATCAAAGCTTTGGTGGTTAATATCAAAGATTGTCCCCCAGATTGTAGATTAAATGAGCGCCCCAGGATATCTTCCCTCTCAGTCACAACTACTGTAGGCAGAGAGACAATGTTTATAATAAACCACTATATCTTTTTACTATGGTGGGTTTCTAACAGGTGGGTGGTAGGCTAGGAATTGGGTAGTCACAGTAACTGCAGGTCAAAATATCAGCTGTAGACTAGATGGTACTTTATAGGAATTATATAAAGTAGCAGACTTGTATATGGCGGTGGGATGGTGCATTGATCTTCTGACTCGAGACATGACGACCCTGCACGGCACACTGACAGCCACATGGGGCCTGCACCATGACAATATAGTAGTGATGCATGGGGCTTTTGGGCCTTTGGTAGCAGCATGACTGAATATCGGCAGTGTGTTTACATTCTTCTGTGCCCCAAAAGGTTACAGTAAAAGCTGTGGGGATTGCCTTGTGCCTCCTGACATGATGGGCCGCTCAACATATGTTCACTGCTATGGGGGGCACTCGGTGTATCCAGTTTTCACATGCGCAGACAGCCGCCTATCATAGCCAGGCTTGATTTTGATCTTTGTGACATATCCGACCAGACCTCAGACCTGGAAGTACAGTGTGGAGTCGTACCAGGAAATGCTGATCTGAGGTCTGGAAGGAGCTGTATAGTTTTTGCCCTCAGTAGCAATTAACAGATTATTTACTATCTACATTTTTAATTGCAATCATTACATAGCAGAAATATTGCTACATAATTTGTGCCTCATCTCTTATTGACAAAGTACATATATATATACATATATATATATATATATATATATATATATATATATATATATATATATATATATATATATATATAGCTGTTATATCTCCTCATCAGCGGCTATTTATATGGCGCCACTAATTCCGCGGCGCTGTACAGAAAACTCACTCACATGAGTCCCTGCCCCCTTGGAACTTAGTCTAAAATCCCTAACACACACACACACACACATAAACTAGGGTCAGTTTGATGGTAGATAATTAACCTACCAGTATGATTTATATGATAGATAGATATATTTATATCTATAGATAGATAGATAGATAGATAGATAGATGTGTGTGTGTATACAGAAGACATGTTGCTGGCTGACGCAGGAAAACCACTCTGGAGAGACAACACTGACGGGCTCCCAGGCAAGTGTAGCCTTTTATTGTGACAGCAGTTCTGGATCGTGGCAGCACCTCTTCACTTTGATCCTGTACGATTTATCCATTCTCAATGGCAAATGTTTTACAACTGATTACAAGTGTATCAATGTATGAGAATAGAAAGACTTCCAAGACGGTACCCACTGCCTTTCATAAGCGATCACATTTGCTTGTTTTGTTTCTATACGATTAAAAATTTAAATAGAAATTTAACAGCAAATAAACTTTTGTATTTTGGCTACAAAAGGGGTATGTTCATAGGCATTTATTCATTTTCACATTACCTTCATTAGAATCACATTCTTACACCACTGAATAAATCACCCAAGTGGGATGTCTGCCCTTATCAATATATATCCCGTTTTATATCGGCCTCTTTAAGAAGGAAACATCATATCTAATATATATATATATATATATAGATATATAGATATATATATATGCCTAGCGGCGTGTGTGTGTGTGTGTGTAAAAAACTTTTCTCAGAAAGGGCTCATCCAATTGACCTGAAATTTGGTATTCTGACATTATTTGACAAAAAAATTATAATAGTGAAGTCAGTTAACTTCCATCATTCCCCCCTTCCCCCCATGGGAGGGGTAGTAAAGGCTAAATTTACCAGTTGAGGGCTCAAACTCTTGACCGTGTGGATATTTATTTACCAGAGCCTGTGTTTGGTCATGGACAATTGTATGTCGCATTTTCACGAGTATGGAGAAGCAGTGATGTGAAAGTGCAGGTTATGAATACTGCCCTTCAAGGAAGACTGATTGAGCATAGCGATAAGGTGTTTAGCAGAAACGTTGTGTATCGAGAGGTTTTATAACAGTAAGACGATGGAGATTAAGGATGTGGCGATGAAGATGAAGGATGAGGTGATGGAGAAGAATGATGAGGTGGTGACATGTGGACAAAACCACGTTAAATAGGGCGCTTGCGTCGGGAAGTAACGCTCTTCCCCTGAGGAGGCTTGGGCTAGGCCCAAATGCATGACAAGAACCTTTTTAACACCTTAAGTAGCTTGATTTGACTAGAATGCATGAGTATCATGCACGGGTTAACTTGTTGTATATAGAGGGTTGACTGATTTTAGTGTCTTTTATTGCTTGAATCTGTCTTGTCAGCTCCATCACAGTTTGGTGAACTTATCCTGTACTGTAGTTTCAGTTTATGCATTTCTTGCTCCTTTGAATGCTTTTCTGTCCTTCAATTGTAGCCTAAATTAGAAAAAGATGACATGTACCGTACATGATAACAATATACAGAAAATAATCAGTATCATTAGAAAAAGAAAACTGATCTATCAGAACAAAGGACCTTCTCACCCATTACTGATACTTGGAAGAACATTTTGTATAGATAATGCACCTCTTTTCTCTTGAGAAAAAATTTCAAAATAATGTATGACCTTGTATTTTGCTTATACTGATAGCATCTTCTTATTCTAACCTTAATAAATATTGGTAAGGACTAAACAGAACCATTTAATCAATGCTCATAATTTGTGCTAAAATACAAGTCCCACCACTTGGGTCATGTGACTCTCTTCTTCAAAGTGTTGGTTAGGGAGATGCCATGTTCAAAGGAAGGGGGGGGGGGGGGTTGTTGTATATGGAGGTATGCCATACAGCCACTTCTCTTACTGCCTTCATTGTAAAACTGTTACATTGACTTATATTTACACTACGTTTCCACTTCGGACACTGGAGAGATGCAAATAGTAAAGACAAAACAAAGTACAGATGATCACCTAAACTTTTTTTTTTTTCCCCATGTCTTAATTTTTTGTTATCTATCTTATTCCAGTAATTCAGAGCAAAAGGTGGCATTTGAGGAGAGCGATGAAGTTTGCACTACAGCCTACCAGTAGGGATTTTTGTAGTTTAGAATGGACATTTTATAGCTTCCATCAGAAAGGGCTATGGATTACATTCTGTTCTTCACAGGGGGCCTGTAACTTATGCTGAACAGAGAGGACTTTATGGTTTATTACTAGTCTACTAATTATAGGTTTAGATACCCTTTCTTCTAAGAAGGCATCCAATCCATTTTTACATTTTATTAGTGTCATTACCACCACTATCGCATGTAGTTATGAATTCCACAACCACATTAATAGTAAATATTGCCTTGATACTCTCTTGGTGAACCCATCTTTTTTTTACCTTTGGCAATTGATTGTGTTCTCTGTATGGGTCTTGGTATGAGAAATGAATTAGATCCATCATAATTTTCATATTTGACTGCCAGACCATTGGAAGAATTACCAGCATTTCCAGGGTGACTTATAAAGTGTTACAGCGTACAATTAATGAAAGTTGACAAGTGACCTTTCCAACGATAAGTCTCACACTGACAGCTACTGGCACATAATTACTATATTGCCCGAAACCACAGCACAGATACCCGAACAGAAAACTGCACCCCTCTTTGCAAATCACCGCAAGAACACACAAACAGTACATCCCCTCTTCCCATATGTCTGCACTGCTGGCACTTGTCAGTGCTGGAGGGAAAAGTATGTTTACATACTATATGCAGAGCATCATTATTTATAGCCTGGAAAATGATGCTTATCAATTCACTGATCCACAAAACATTTCAACGTTTTAATCATATGTGCAATCTACTAACGCCTGTTGTTATAGCTGTATGCGGACAAACCTGTTGATAAAATAACAAAGGTTACAGGTGTTGCATAAACTTGAATGTTCATTATCTGGCTGGTGTTTATATGATGAGCACATAGTCCTGCTCACCATTCAGAGACAAGGAAAAGGTGAAACATGACATATAGGCTGTTCTAAGAGGAGGATGGAGGTCGGTATGTCATACCAACCATCAGGATCTGTAATCGGCTCAAGTTGAACATACTCACGACTATTTCAGCCCCAAAATGCAAATATTACCTTGGGCATGCCAAAATCATTGTTTCACCCTCCTATCGGTGGGCACGCTTACCTGCAATCAAAGTAGTAGTGGAAGATCCAGCATCTTCATTTCTAAAATAAATGGACATTGATTAAGCAGAAGGGAATGTTAAGGATTAATTTACGTCATCTACTTTAGGAGCTTGTTCACACATACCGTGGGAGTAGGAGTGGGGGGCATTGGTACTTTCGGCTTTTTCCCATGTTTATTTCCTTCATGAGCAGCACGGTGGCTTAGTGGTTAGGACTTCTGCCTCACAACACTGGGGTCATGAGTTCTATTCCCAAACATGGCCTTATCTGTGTGGAGTTTGCGTGGGTTTCCTCTGGGTGCTCCGGTTTTCTCCCACACTCCAAAAAATATGCTAGTAGGTTAATTGGCTGCTATTAAATTGACCCTAGTCTGTGTGTGTGTGTGTGTGTTTGTGTGTGTGTGTGTGTGTGTATGTTAGGGAATTTAGACTGTAAGCCCCAATGGGGCAGGGACTGATGTGAGTGAGTTCTCTGGACAGCGCTGCGGAATTAGTTGCGCTATATAAATAAACGATGATGAATACAATCCATTGTACTAGTAGCACACATTAATACAAGGGAAATGCATTGTGTTTACAATTTCAACAATGGGTATCAGCCTATAAGAAATATACGCTTTTCTGGTGTTAATGCATTTTTTTCCCCAGCCATTAACAGCAGATAGATGTGAATGCGCTCTAGAGGACTACAAAACCTAAAACACTAGTTCTTACAACTGCTTTTATAAAACTTATATAAATTCTTTAACGTACATTTACTGTGGATCTCAGTATAATCTATTCTGCTATCGGACATGCCCGGGGAAATTAGGCTTTTTATTCAGCCCTTCAATATTATTAGAGTGTTATATTTTTATAGATTTTATCTGTATGCGGTCTTTAATGCATAATTACCCACTAGACAACCTAGACTGCTGAGTGGATTACTTCTTGCTATTCTTATACACATATGGGAGTCCATTGGTTCTGAGGAAACTTTATTTCCTAGTTAGGGCTATAGTATAGTTAATTTCATGCTTAATAAGTCTTCTGGCAGTATGGATTGTTCTGTGTAGGGAAATTTGTATTTATACTGTTTTTTTTTTATTTGTGTTATGTGTTTGTATATACATTTTTATGTATTTAATTTTATAGGGTTGTTTTATTAAAGTGTGTGAATTAAGTCAATTCTATGAACAATTTAATTCTGACATATTTACTAATTAGGCTATAGATATTTGATAAAGCTAAATAGATATATCGTCTTTTTTTTACACCTAGGACCCAGGCCTCAGCTTTGGTTATTTAGGACATTTTCCGCAAGTGCTTCTGCTGCACCCATCACAACAACAAGTTGTTGATGATAATCCAGAAACATATAACATTGGCATTACCAAAACAATCCATTGTTGAAAATGTAGGTGTGCAAGATGAAAGCTGCTTTACATAAAAATGTCAGTTCAAGGCACAATGTCTGTCATCTACTCCTGTTCTGCACAGCTGCTAAATCCTGGCCACCAAGTGATTGTGGTGCATAACTGCTGTGGAAGTTCTGGTCCCAAGTCAAAGAAAAAAAACCATTGAACTCTCCGCCATGACACAGGGTGTTACTAAATATTGGTTGCCTTATATGGAGTTGCCTGCTTCAGTGTAGTGCTGCATATTGGCGTTTGGGGCTGTACTCTATACTGGACCTACGTGGGACTACGTAGCGGACTGATTGGGTCATTGCTTTTAAGAGAAAGGGGGATCCCATTTTGCTTTGAGCCACATCAAATTTTAATTAATCTTGTTTGGCTTGCTTATTATTACTGTGTCTGAATAAATTTTTGGAAATTGTGTGCTTCTAAAACGTAATTCTCCAGTATGTTAGTAGCCTGACTACTAGCTATGTGAGATTACATTATGTTGTATTTGAATAGACTGCAGTGTCATTTGGTTTGTGCAATGTCAAACCATGTCTTGTCTACTGCAGAAAACTGCCAGGAGCTTATCTGTGGTAAAAGGTCAGTATTCTATATTAGAATGCTCTCCTAAGGTCTGGCTGCCCTTGCTATTTAACCTATAGTGGGACCCTGTTATAAAGACTAAAGAGAATATACATAATAAACTTGTCTATTTGTTTTTATTCTGCAATCCAGTTCTATACCAAACTTTTCTACTGTTAAACATGTATAGGTTTAGCTAAGTGTCTGCTACTGTTAAATCTGGGATTTACTGAAGTGTTGTTTGAACAAACCTTTGATTTTCATGATCTGATTTGTAATTTGCTAAAAGCAAACTTCTTATGAAATAGTGTCAAACAAAACCACAAGGTCTCAAAGAGCACTGCACAATGTTGCTGAATGGCATAACAGAAAAAAAGCCATTTGTGACAGGCACAATGGCATCTCACCGGAGAGGCTCAATAAATGTGTCCCTTACCTTTACTATAACTCACACAAAGCTATTTTAGCCTGTTGTGTTTCTCATTGAAACAAGGGGCCTAAAAAAGCATTGGTATTTCTCTAGCAGTGGCAAACTGCACCAGGCTACACAGGAGGCTTACACGCTAAGGGCTAGATTTACTAAGCTGCGGGTTTGAAAAAGTGGGGATGTTGCCTATAGCAACCAATCAGATTACAGCTGTCGTATTGTAGAAAGTACTAAATAAATGGAAGCTAGAATCTGATTGGTTGCTATAGGCAACATCCCCACTTTTTCAAACCCGCAGCTTAGTAAATCTGGCCTCAAGTAGTGTTTTACATCCAGATTTACCATGCAGTTTGGTCGGAACAACATGCAACATTGAGACAAACCTGGATGTAGTTGATAAACCATGTGTCTAAGGCTGGGTACAAACTACAGATTTCTCCTGATGCCATATCTGCAACGATTTTACCAACGGCTGGTAAAAAAATAATAATCCTGATCAGCGTGCCAATTCATGTGTACACACTATATATGTTTTACAAGATTTACCCTCAGATCTGTGAGATCTTACAACAAGTCCCTAATGAAGCTGAATAATTTGTAGAATACCGTAAATATATGTTGCCTAATGTCATGTTCTATGGGTGGAGGGGGTCGGTGCAGGACGGGTTACCTCTCCTCTGCTCCCTCTGGCACAATGTAATGCTGTGGTAACCAACTTTCACCACCTGAAGCATTGTGGAGTCAGGGTAATATGAAAATATCCTCTGGTATAGTAATAAGTAACCCTATTCATATGAAAGGGCATGTCCTTGGCTCTACCTAGAACAGTTGTGCCAGGGCAGTACTAAGCACCATCCACACCCTGGGCGAGGAGAATAGCGTAGCTCCCAACCAAGTGCCAAAGTCTGTGTTTGAGAAGAATTCTACATCATGGCCTAATGTTAGGGGTCTAACTGCTCCCCTTCTATTGCTGGGTGTGGGATATAAATTGAATGTTTGTCCTCCATCTATTGTTGAATGATTGAAATAGTCAAAGTGAAATGTTTTTTTCATGGTGCATTTGTTAAGGACTAAGTTCCTCTTTGCTATCATTCTTCGTCTCCTGCTCACCCATGTGTTCCCTGTATTGAAGTGGGTTGGGACAGTCACAGAACCTGAAAAAAGCAGATCACCAATGTCTACAGCAGCACAGATTATTTTAGGAAATAAGTGCTGATCTTTTGATCTGTCAATTTGTGTGATGACGGCAGTGCTGCATGTTACGACAATGTTATGATGTGGGGAGGGGAACGGGGGCAAGCAGGAAGCCAGTTACCCCTTTTAATATTAGTGTCACACTAGCATATCTAAACACTGTATAATAGCTACTTTAGTGATACATAACTTTAATAAGGCTGATGGCTAGTCACTCTAATGTCTCAGTGAGTGTCCCTAAAATTTGGCAAGGCCCCAGGAGTAGAATTATCTGATGTGGCCTGGCAGGTGACCACTGTTCCATATCAATCAGCAGATAGCTATGGCTGAGTGCATCATTCTACTTATTAATTAGGCTTAAATTAGGATGCAGAGTGATACATCCAGCTGTAGCCACCTGCTGACTGCAGTTAATAAGCCTGTATTTAAGAAATGAACATAATGATAATGCTTCTACGTAGATTCCATTCTGCCGTATGTCTATATCACACACATATCATATTAGGTGCTCCTTAAATTCATGTATTATTTTTAACCTTTATTTTTAAGGCATTACATGAGGTCCACAGCGCCGTACAGAGGAAATGGAAGGTTTGGCAGATGTGGAACGTCTAGAGAGGAAGATAAGTCTAGCTGCAGCATTTAATAAAGATCGAAGAGGAGGAGATTGGAGCAGGGAGAACCAATAAGGAGAAGGTTGCAGTAGTTGAGATGAGGAAAAAATCTGAGTGTGAATAAGAGTTTTTTTGGTGGCATTCTGGGAGAGGAAGGGTCTAGTACAGGGGATGTTGCAGAGCTGGAAACAACAGGATTGGGCCAGAGATTAAATGTGAGGGGTGAAGGAGAGGTAGGAGTAAAGAATGACACCCAAGTAGTGGAGTGACACAACAGTGATAGAGAGGTTGGGAGGGGGGTAGACTTGTGATGGAGGGAAGACAATAAATTCAGTTTTGGCCATGTTAAGTTTAAGAAAGTGTAAAGACATCCAGGAGGAGATAGCGGAGAGGCAACTGGACACCCGAGTGAGGGGGGAAGGGGTGAGATCAGGAGTCGAGAGGTAGAGTTGAGTGTCATCTGCATAGTGGTGGTACTGGAGGCCAAAGCAACTGATGAGTTCACCCAGGGAAGAGGTAAACAGAGAAAAAAAGCAGAGGGCCAAGGACAGAACCCTGTGGGACTCCTATGGGTAGGATGTATGGATGGGAGGGGCAACCAGAGGTAGAAACAGGGAAGGATTGGTTCGCAAGGCAGGAGGTGAACCATGAAAGGACAGTGTCAGAAAGGCCAATGGTGTACAAGGTGTGGAGTAGGAGACGATGATCCACGGTGTCAAAGGCTGTAGGCTGCAAACAATGCCTTTAAAGCCATTGCCGGTTTAAATTTTCACTGCAAACTCGCCAACTTGCAGAAATCGACACTTAATACATTTACCCCCAGGAATGGTTTCACAATATTGATCTGATCAGATCAATGGAAGACCGTTGTTATGCTGGACCCCTGTTGTATAACACTTTCTCTTTGTTTGGTCTCTACCGTCTAAAAAGTTTTTGCTGATCAAAGTTACACTCTCAAGATTCCCTTTACACAGCCTTAGGCCTATTGGTCTTAGTTTTCTGGTTGTAAGCTTTAGTCAACTATATTTACATTATACATGTTTCATGCTGAACAAATATTCATGAGAATGCAGCCTATCAATTCACAAAGTGCTAATGATATCACTGAATCAGAGATTTGTAATTTATTCTTGTCAATATCTCAATTGGCATTGTTTTTATTGTATCACTATTTTTTTTTGTTTTCTATACATTTGTTACATATATTACAATTTATATATTTATACAAGTGGTTTTATAGTGCCAGTTGCAACAGATGTGCCACCTTTTGTAGAAAATAATTGACTTCAAATGTCAGAACTCTAGTCATTATTGTGAGGTTGGCAAGAGCATGTTCTCATATTTAGGTGAAAGTCCATCCCACATTTAATCAATTAAGAGTCATCCCTTTGTGCAGCCATGGATGTTGCAGTGGACTATCTTCATCTGTTTTACCTTTTAACAGATCCCACTTAAGTCACCTAGAGCAAAGCAATTTCATCATCATAGACTTGTCCTTTCTTGAGGTAGATAGTTCACAGCAATACCTATATTGGCTGCTCTTTTATGATTGTATTATTTGGGGGAGTTTAGTTATACTCTAATCATTACAGTATAAGCTAAGCTCTACCCCTGTCCTCCTAAGACAGGAGATGGTCACAATCCTTTTGGGTGTCAAAACTCGAGACTTTCATGATAAACTTGGGCCCGTTAACAATTACAACTTATGATTTGAGGAGAGGAGTAGAGGAAAGCAGGAAGTCCCAGAGAGATGGAGAGTGGAATGAGCAGGGTCCCACAACAGCACAGAGTACTAATGCGAAGCTCGTGTCACACTGATACAGGAAGATGTTGTGGTCAAAAATTTGTACAGCCATCTTGTGGTTTTTGTTTATGCTTTTATTAACTGTTTAATAACTATTTTAAACTATATATGCTACCTCTGATGTAAGCATTGAGAAACGTGATGTGGGCATACATGATTTATTCTTTCCAAATGATTTATATGGCTATAATAGTGAGATATTATACTAAGAATAGGAGTAAATCCAAAAAATGAATAAGCACTTTGTCGGCAGTGTCTCTTCCAGCATCAAGAGGGTTAATGACCCTCATAGCTCTTAGAAACTATCACGAGATTACTGAGCTTGGTGTTTCATTATGCAAGCTGTCCTAGTGAGATGTACCTGGGAGAGCAGAGTTATTAATTGCAGGCATAGCAACGAGTCCCCAACTACCAGAGATTAGAGGGCTACACTGGCTTTTCCAGCATCAGAGCGTGAGCAAAACATACACTCCAGCTAATTCCCAGAATTATTCCAGATGGGTGATCCCGATGCAGACAGCGTTGGCAGAGCAAGAAGAGAAAAAAAAAACAACTCCGCTTTGTATATCTGGAATTGTGACCATTTCTGCTAAGTTGCTCTCTATCCTGTAGAACTATATTTAATCACTGGCACTGGTTAGAGAATGGGACAGTATATAACCGATACTGCCCCAGCAACTAAAACAAAATCTTAATGGATGTGATAGCAATTTAGCAGATCTTTCCATGGTTACACCTCCCCTGTATCCCTCTTGCTATATTGATTTACTTTCTCTTCGGAATGTTCAAGTATAACAAGCACTTAACAAATTTGAGCGCCCTGAAATGTAATAATTTTCATTTTAAAAAATAAACACTGATCAACACTACGATAGAAAAATATAGTATATTAATAATTGATATTCATAATCACTACTCAGCTCACACAATACATGATTGGTATTTTATGTAATGCCCCATTTCTCCATACCTCTAGTATAAAAGTTTATTAGTTTAGAGTATAGCTTAGTAGTACAATTGTTTAGTAACTTAGATGTTGACCCTGCTGATAGCAAGGGGGGGGAGAAGGAGGGCCTGTATCATGTGTGGTGAATGCAGATGTTGTGTGTAACGGGAAACTAACAATTCCCACAGACATGTACATAGCTCCCTATACACAGTACTGTTTTTTTATGCATATAAAATGGACCATTTAATATGGAGGCAACTATCCCTAAACCTTTAACCTTTTGATTCTCTCCCAATACGAATAATATCATTGTCAAGTAGGCAAATTCTTTAACAATCCCCCTTTTGTCGGTTTTCAGACATTTCAGTTAAGCTTAACCCACACTACCTCTGTCTGATTGGTTCTAGTGCTACAATACACTGTCCATCACATTCATTCCTTTTGGTCACACACTTCATATATATGACATTTTTAATGGGAGACATTTTTAATGTTTTAGACCTGGTGTCAATGGAGAAATACATTATTTCAGTAAGTAATTCCTGATTGGGGGTAAAATCCTTTTATATAGTTCAAATAAAACCAACAAATAAGGAACAGGGGCCGCCAATGATCACCAGTTCTCACTTATACTATACATACCAACTATAGAGGAGATGAAAAAACATCCTTGTGACGTCATGTTCTTTGCAAAGCAATGTTTGGGTCTTACAGGGTGCAACATCTTGAGAATCTAGTTCAGGTCTCTTATTCCTCCATGAGGGGCTACTCCATGGGTTATAAAACAAAATAATAGACGAATGGCTGGATTGTTAGACCCAATCTCATTTGTCAGAAATACCTTCAGCTTCAGTTTGGTTCCTGTCTAATATCAGTACCTAGTTGGGGAGAGAAAGGAATCTGGAAACAGTCTTTGAATTCCTCCAGTTTTCCTACCAGTCTTCTAATTCTTTTGCATCATGTCCAATTGTAGAGTCCTTCCGGAATTCTACAGCTGTCCATTTCTTGATTCCTAATATGGGGAGAAACAAGAAATACTGTTCTGATAAGAATCCCCTTCTGTGTGATTAAGTGTCTCTTCTACCCTCTCTGACAGTGTCTAATGATGTTATTCCAGATTTCTTACACCTCCCTCTGACATTGATACTTACTCTTCCTACCTACTTCCCTGTCGGACATCCTCATTATCAAAAATCCTATTTTGCTACCACTTACGAATTTTACGGACTAAACCAAACATTATATCAATCACTGGCTGTTATTCAGGACCTCTAGACTGCATTATATTTTTACATTATTTGCAGTAAATCCTCCAAAGTGTCCCAACATCTGGGAATTTCTGTATTTTCTATGTTTCTATCCCCAATACCCCACCTTCCTTCTTGTCTACCACTGAGGTTGGAGAAGTCTGAGATGCAGTTGCTCCTGAGGAGGGGAAAAAACATGAGTTAACTTAATAATCCATGCCGTCACTTAATTCTTTTTGCCTCCTGGGCACAATCTGGAGAATTGCTTGTTTTAGATTTTTGGGGACAGCAAGATACCCCTGTGCTTACTTCCTTACAAGTATGTTTTCTATCCATGGCTGTAGCCGCTGCAGCATCATTGTTTTGTAGGTAATTTATGTGTCTATGAATGAATATATCTACTTTACCCCTAATTTTATCATATAAAAGAAAATATCATACTCTGGTCACCGCACAGGTCTAAATCATTTTCTTGTTGCAGTCTTGCAGTGAGAGGGTTAACAGTAATTGTGGTACACGAGATTTAAGCCTGCAGATGTTTCTATCACATGTAAATATGGACCTGTGATCCTTATACATGAAAGATGACAGTGACAAGAGGTGCAAAGTCCACAATTCTTTTCCTGACTATTCCCTGCAGGGTGACCATCTGGGACTCCTCTCTCCCGGGCAGGGTCACTGATAGAGGATCATGTGCAAATATACACAGCCTAAAATATCATGTGACATTTATTTATTTCATACGCTAGCATATTCCTTAATGCTATAGGGCATGACATCTCCAATAAAACAAACACTGCGGGCAGAATCACTAATTGGTAGCAGTGAGGGAAATCCCATCCTTGTATTCTTGGTGAAACAAGTGTCCGTTCGGAACCAATACTCTAGATCAGTCTGTTTTTAGGATCCCATTATTGTCAGAGATGCAATAGCTTCTATTTGGCACTCTAAATCAAATAAAAAAAAAAAAAGTTGTCCACCTTCTAGATGGTGTAATTTGTAAATGTTTTATTATCCTTTTGTTCAAAGTGAAAAACATTAACATTGACAATTTTTGTAATAATTGTAAACCTAACAAATATTATGATGGTTTCCTCCTGAGTACTTAAATGTGTCATGTGCATTCTCTGAAAGGAGGCTTTGACAAAGCAAAAGGATGATTGCATGAATGAAATGTAATCATTTAATTTTATTCCAAATTATGAATTTGTCTAGTGAATTATTGGCAGAAAGACATTGGGATAATTGTAAAGGTTGACATGCATTGGCAGTCACATGCTGTAAAGAGTTGAGGAGGATAACAGGAGATCAACTAAATATTTTATCTATCAGTTAGTGCACCTTTCATGCAGATCCAAAATGTATAACTTAAATCGTAAAGCCTAATTGAACCTCTCCCTCTCGGGTCTACATCCTTTGTCTCATCTCTACCATATACACTGTGATATCCGCAATTGGTCCAATACTGGTATGTATGGCCAAAAAAATACCCGTATGCCTTATATCGATGCTATTGGAATTTATAGGAGCTGATCAACCTATGAAACTTACACAGGTTCAGTGTACTACAAGGAGATTTGCGCAGGTAAATTGGAAGTCTTACAGAATGGGTGGATCTCTCTTATTATTAATATTTAGTACCTGCCTCTCATTTAAATCGGTAAAATGACTGCGGTTATTGTTAATTCAAAACCGGTAAGCTGTAAACTTTTTCCAGGTTATAACACAGAAAACGACGGAAGACTGAGAAAGTTTCATGAACATTTTAAGACTAAAATAAACTGGGGCTAATGACATTGCGAACGAGACACCATTAATATCAAAGGTATAGGAATTATTTTTTTAGGCTATGAAGTGAGTGTATTTCCAAAATAACTGCAGGTTCGCAAGTTTACAAACACACCTTGTTAACATACTCCCAACTTTTTGAATTGTGAAAAGCTGCGAAATGCGTAGTTTGACCATCACAAAATCCTTGGCTGATTTCTACTACAACTGGGAGGCTACAAGTGTGCTAAGGGTGAAGCCAGTGCCAACAACACTGCCCTGTTGTATAATGGGTTTGAGGTCAGGGTAAGGAATAAGACTGCGGCCCCTGGAATTCCAACTTTGTTACTAATGAAACAACATTTTGTCTATGACCAAGTGGATAAAAATGTGTCACCTGTACAATCAAGGAGATGGTCGTTTTTAGCCTTGTACACATTAGGAATACCCAGGGCCTGTTTAAGACATTGTAGGCCCTTGGGCTCTGGGTATTGTGAGGCCCCAATCTGATATTACTGGGGGCCCCCAGTAATATCTGATTAGGCATAAGTCGCTTGACAAATGTTCATTTTAATATACCTACTCTGTATTTACAAGAAGTTAAAGACCAAATTAGATGTACCTATGGTTTAGATACAACAATGATGTTTTGATTTAGGAAAAGGCATTTCATCGGGTATATAAATAAAAATTATCATTATAATACAGCAAGAAAATATTCCATCACCTTCCTAGATCTTAATATGGGACCTAATATTGAGAACCATAAGCTATTTATTAATATGCACTTCAAATCTGTTAATGCTTACATGTACTAATTTAGACAATATAATACCATCTATAAAAATGGCTAAACCTATAATGGGCCAATCGGAGGACTTTTATAAAAACTATTGCTACAATTGTAGTAAATTATGTTTCTCTTACCAGCATGTGTGAACTGAACAGAAAACACCATTTCTCTGCTTATCTGAATTAATTATTAGTGGGAGTTACCCCACTGCTTGATAAAGTAAAATTTGTACTTACAGTGAATGTGCTATTTGCGCCACACTTCTGACTAAAGGTTGCGCTGTGTGCTGTTTAGTGAGGAGGTCTCGTGAGACTGACATACAGATGTCATAGTCTCACTCTCACGAGACCCCCTAACTAAGCAGCCTACGGCGCACAGTGCCCGCGCTGACAGGGACAGCAGCTATGGCCGTATACAGTCACTGACAGTGGGGGGCAGGGCCACACCCCGATGAAGAACATTATGGAAGACTTTTTTTTAATTTTTAATTATAGAACTCATAAAAATCTTTGTTTGAGACCTCCAGCTGCCCAAGCCCATAACCCAGCAGAAAGCCCTTGGGTTAATCCGGCCCTTGGAATACCCAGTTGTGTATTCGCAACATTCCACTTCCCTAATTTACCATTAGTCTGTTGAACCTTGGGGGAAAAAAAATGTGTCTCATATTTGAGGATGGTTCTAAATAAGGATTTGTAACATTTACAAAATGATCATGCAGAGTGAGACTGTTTTGTCAGTTATCAAATTGAAAGTGAACACTGCTGTGGAGCCTGTTATCAGGGGTAACAGTCGTCTTACATATTATTGTATTATAATTCCCGTAGTGTGGCCTTAATTTATCTAAATTAGATCTCATATTAAGTTATTTGCAAATTAATCTGCACGTGTGCTGACAAAAAACAGTCTGGTTATATTTTAGTGGCAAGTAAAAGGACAGTTTGTCAAGGTCATTAATATGTAACAATAGATTTAAAGGGCTAAATTTACTAAGCTGCGGGTTTGAAAAAGTGGGGATGTTGCTTATAGCAACCAATCAGATTCTAGCTGTCATTTTGTAGAAGGTACTAAATAAATGAAAGCTAGAATCTGATTGGTTGCCATAGGCAACATCCCCACTTTTTCAAACCCGCAGCTTAGTAAATCTAGCCCAAAGTCTACCCTACAAAAACTGACAAAACCTTAACTACTGCAGCAGATGTTTCCTTAGCTGCTACCTCATGAGCTGCTTTTCTAAACCAGGACTTTATTAGAGGTGATCAAATCAAAACACTGTTTATTACATTTGGCCACACAAAAAGTGTGGGTTTGGTGTATTCTTGAACGATTGCTGCCACATCCAGCAGAAAGAAGTGTGTATAAATTTGTTCTATTTTTTTTTTCCTTAGGAACTCTCATTAGGACAATCTGCTTGCCTCTGTCTGCAGTCAGCGCTACAGAAGGAGCATTTTAACTTCCTCTCACTGTCTTTATAATCCCCACGTTATATTTACCTTGTCCGGCAGAGGTACTGGTGGGTGTTGCAGTGTAAAGCCACTTATTGTGTACTAGTTAAGTTCTACTTAAGTTCTATTAACTTAATAGTTGATAGGAAGTTTGCTTCTTCTTAGATTTAGTGATAAAGCCACAGCAGTAGACATGAAGAAAGTCCATGATAATGGTGAGCAGTGCTACCTTGCTAGGGAGGCAATTGACCCCCAGGCTGTTCCCATAGTGGACTACCTTGGGCTGGGGCACTGGGCCACCTACATTATTGTTCCTTTAAAATGTCCCCAATAGGCGGCTGAGTCGAGTCTTGCCCTCCCCGGGCTAAAATTTGCCAGCCAGCCCCTGTGGCTGAGAGAGGCTGCTTAATCCAGGATATCTTTATGTTGCACACATAGCACGTGGCAGAAGATGTGTTTTGAAGGACTTTACAAGGAAAAAAGTACCCCTAGTGCTGTGCACCACTAAGAAAGGTTAGACGAGGTTGGAAAAATCACAACAAAGAACTGCAAAAATGTTTTTAAAAATAAACTTTTCAAATCTCTGGGCGAGATGGAGACCAGACCACACCACACAAGAATTGTGCCTTAAAATGAAAAGAGGAGATATTTTATGCCGCAGGCTAAACTCACCTGTCTCTTTTGAAGGCCAGGAACTTCAGCTATTCAATGATCTGGTCAGCATCACTCTGCAATGATGAAGAGAACTAAAACTGATTTCTTCCATTCTAAGAAATCACAAGATCACAAATGAGGATTTCCATCCAGCCAGACGGTTTCCACAAATAAAATCCAAACATCCTGAAGATATGAAGATCTTCCTACCGAAATTAGACTCAAAGCAAAAGTCATTTTAAGCCTCTCAGTCCTCTCGCCAAAATAAATGGATTACAGTAGACAAACCTTACAAAGATCTAATACCACCAAGCAGAACATTCTACCAAGATATGACTGGTGCACCTGCAATATATATATTTTCATCACCATGTGATTGCGTCTTGGCAATATTGCCTGCTTTTTATGCCGCTCCAGAACACTTTGATACAGAGGTCTCCTTTAGGAAGATTACCTGTGCCCTCATAAACATATGTATGTTCTCTTTACTAATTTTGATGAACCTCTTACTGATCATAAGCTAGGACTAGCCCTCTGGTTCACAATTGCCCATACTAATGTTTTTTTTTCTTTGTTTCAACTACTTCCATACATATTTAGTATGTTTCCTAGTTCAAGGTTTTTTTCCCCCTTTCTTATGGCAATTACCACATATGAATTTCACAAACATAAAGCTGCATTGGTTCTATAGTAAATTCCCTGAAGGTTTAAAATCCTGTTTATTCATTGCTGTTTAATTCATAATGCATTGCGACAAGTATGTTTACTGTTTGGTTGTTTTTTTTTTATATATAATGATGTTCTTCGTAGTTGTTAATGCCTGGTGTTTCCATGGTTTCATAGCTTAATACTTAACTCACTCATGTGCAGTTCTATAGTTGGACATGTTTCAATTGACCCCATGGTCATTCTCTCCGGCTTATTATTGTACTATTTGGTTATTTTTTTTCTGCGTATTTTTTTTTTTTTTTTATTATGCCTCTTCATTTTATATCATTATCGAATGCTCTGGTTTCCAAAGCCAGAGGTGAACAATTTATACACTGTACAATTGTAAAAAGAAGTGACATCACAAAGATACAGTATTAAGGTCCACATTCATAGGTCGATGGGTCACAGCCTCCCAAGAACTCAATGTCCCATTGGTTGAATTCTCTGGTCATTGTTCCTTGAAGTGGACAGGTGTTCTCCTTTAGGCTCCTGCCTCTAGACCTATATAACTGGTTCTTTTATGACATCTCTGGACTTGCTATTTGGTGTATGAAATGTGATATTGTTTATAACTAGCGTTTGCATTGTGCGAATGCTACATAAATAATACTGGAAATGTTCTCATGCAATTGCAAGCAGAATGATACCAAATTTGATGTAATTTAAAGGCTGGCAGCATTAATTAGCCTCTTCACCACTTTATATTTTATATTAAAAGATAGGAAATACATTAAACATGAATTATTATTTCTATGTTACGATAATAATTACATTGCATATTAATCACATCGCAACTGACTGTAGTCTACAGAAATTATTAACTACCACCTTCGACCAATTATTTAACTTCAACAGTGTGCTACATGCAAAAGCAGCCAGTATATATATTTAATAAATAAAATAAATGTATTTGTACAACTTGCATGGTTTGGACAGGAGAAAATGTTTCCCTTTTTTTTTTTTTTTTTTTTTTTATTTGCTAGTAAATCTAAATGAAGCCATATATCATTAGAACAGGGGATATTGTGATAACACCAACCACAATAGCTTCTTCACAGGCCCCAACCCATCTCCCTACATGTTTTTGTTGATAAATTTTTTTTTTTTTTTCATTTTAACACATTGTTACAGACAGTTAATGTGATTGGTGATTTTAACTTAGTGTTAGATCCTACTCCTATCTCCTACCACCACCTTCAATACCTTAATTTAGTCTTGTGTTAAACGTCCTAAATCCTTATCAACATAATGTCAACAAAACGACCACATAAGAGATTATACATTTTATTCTCATCTACACCAATCTTTTTCAAGTATTGATTATTGCTAGTGGATGTTCCAGCTGAATATAATAATTACAACAAGGTCAGATCATTCCATAAACTGACTCCTGACAAGACTGCCTACTCTTGGAGATAACGATTTCCTTTTACAAGTCCCTGAGACGACTACAGAACTAGAATCTGCGCTTAAAGTACTTTACCCAAAGCATCACTAGCAAGTTCCCTCAGGCTATGGCTTGGGAGGGATTACATCTCTTATTAATGGCAGATAGATCCTTTCAATAGGAAATAACTGGAACAGGCTGGATACACACTACAGAAAATGTCTCAGGATGCAATATCATTAACGATTTTATCAACGACTGAATGTCCTGATCAGCATGCCCATTCATGTGTACACACCAGGGCCTAACTAGGGCTGTGCGACAGGGGTGACTGCCCAGGGCGCAACGCTGAAGGGGGGTGCAATTTAGGAATAGTCTAGGTTAATTTGGTTAAAATTGAGGGCTAGGGGGGCGGCATTTGTCTTTCTCGCCCCGGGCGCTAGAATTCTAAATTACGGCTCTGGTACACACTATACACGTTTTACATGATTTACCTTCAGATCTGTGCTCTTCATCTCTCATAACCATCTGCTGAAAATATGTAGACTCTATGGAGATCTGCCTACACTGCTGGTTGTGAGTGCGTACACACTGCAGAATTGGAACATCGTTCCATCATTGAACAAGATTTTTAGTCCATTCATAAAATCAAATAAAACGATACGATGTGCTTTGGAGTGATAATCGTTCATTGTTGGAGCGTACACACTAATGCGATATCGGGCCAAACGGTCGTTTATCGTGTGATTGGCCCGATAATCGGGTGAAAAACCTGTAGTGAGTACCCGGCCTTACTAAGGCTATTATCCTGCTAGGATCCTTGCAGAAGACTAGTGACTCACAAGAGGGAGCTTCAGAGCTTACTAAATTAAGAAGTGAACTCAGTCAAAGAAAACAAATTGAGAATACCTTGAAATGGATCAAACAAAAATAATTTTGAAAGAGTAACAAGGGCAGAAGGCTCCTAACCCACGGACACTGGGCAGAACAAAGAAAACACAGTATACAGAAAACTTAACTACAACCAACAGTAATTCAGCGAAACATACAGAACATAAACAGAATATACAAAGTATTATGGGGAAATTTGTCAATGTGGGATATAGGAATAAGTCATATTACACAAGTATTAGGTGAAAAGGAGCCCTGAGCAGGGCGAGCCTATTATTATCTGTGTATTGTACCAACCTTTTTCTTTCTAATCACTGGTTAGTAATTAATACCTATAGATGCAAGCAGGAAATACTAAGTAACTAGAAAATAAATAACCTGTTATATAGAATGATTCTGTTTAATCGTTCAGGAGACAAATGACGTGTTGTGTATCTGCGCACACAACATACTGCTCAGTCCAGCCTCCAGTTTCTACTAAACTATTCATAGGGGATGCATGGGGGGCACTTGTGTGTTTAAATGTCTATTGGGCATTTGTGTGCATATAAACTAGCTTACCTGCATCAAATGTGTGTTGTGGGTCCAATAACTGTCCAATTAAAATACAAATGTGCCCTTTTAGAGTTAAAACAGACAGATTATTCCCAAAGTGTTAAGTCAGATATCACTGATGTACCTCTCAAAATTTGTAGTTTGTCAATCAGAAGGTGGCCACCGAAAAGGGGGGCATGCCCAGTGGAGCTAGGCCGACCCAACCCAGTACCCTAAAAACACCCCAGCATCGATGCGTCGGGAAAAGTGGGTGAGTAGGGAATTCTTAGTGCAAGAATAGAAACACTCGTAGCTGGCAACAAGAAGCATTTGGAAGCTGTGATTTCTAGAGATGCTCACTGACCCCCGTGAACTGGTTTTTGATCTGGATTAGCTTTGTGTTTTGGTTTTGGCAAAACCAAAACCGCCCTCGTGTGTTTTGGTTTTGAAATATCCTAAAATATGCTAAAATCGCATAATTTTGCTATTTTTTTGTTCATACATTACTATTAACTTCAATAACACTAATTTCAAGTCATTTACAGTCAATTTAGACCACCTCACAGGTCACAATATTATTTTCATACACTTTCGGACAAATAGTGCAGCGACCTGGCTGGATGCTAAGCGACAGAGCAATGACACAAACACAAGGCAGTTCCTAGCACATCTAGAACACATTGGCACACAGCAGTCCACCCTCCCACCGACCCCTCACTATGTTGGATCTTAAAAAGGAATCCAAAACTCGCAAGATCCGAGATCCGAGGACGTAACAATGACGTTTTGCCTCGTTTTCAATTCCGAGGGCGCGCGACAGTACCGAGCCGGCTCGGTACTCGGATCTCCTAAGTTCGAGTGTGTTCGGTTACTCACAACTGACAAACATGGTCCCCAAACTTTTGCACATCACATTCACATTTTGTTTTTTTGTTTCAATATGTGCAAATTCAGCAGCTTACACATTGACCAGCGGTGCCCACACAGTGACTTACAACTGTATATACTAAATATTTTGCAGAACTGCAGTATGAAAAAACTATGTTGGTTTTCTATAGAGGATAATAATTGTTCTGTTTATGGAGATCATGAAAAACCTATTAGCAGACAGGAGGTGGAGCACTACCAATTCCTCTCACTGAGAAAATACAAAGGCTGCAACAACCGGATATCCTACTAAATACAATCCTCAGGAACACAGTGACGCTGTCTGCATAGATAGAAACATATTTAAACTAGACAATTTGGCTAAAGACGCTGAGGTCCCTCTAGATTGTATGGAGACCAAGATAACAGAGGTTTGCAGAGCCCCCATGAAATCACTAGGATTAAGCTTTAACTAGAAGACGAGAACAGAAGCTGCTCTTGGCTGGAATGCTTTTTCCTGGATTAATTTAACAGCCGAGCTTTAATGATCGGCCTTATTACCCTTTGTACAGAAACCATTACCAGTCACTTAGCTGGATCAATATACATGATGCTGGAAACTGCATTAACAATATCAAGAAACCAAATTTTTCCTTTTGCTGATCGGTGCAAAATAGTATTGTGCTAAACATATAATGACAACTTTGTGACCAATTTCCTTATTGTATTGTAATAAGACCTGTTTTATGGCCAACTTTTTACCTATATTTAACAAAAAAAAATATTACTGGCGTTACAAAGAATTTATAAAGTTAGATGATTTGCCTTCAGTGGAGCCGAGATGTTAGACGTACACTGGACGCTAACAACAAAAGATAGAGATAGGTTGTGAATCTCCACAATAAAGACAAACAAGACATTTCCTTACACCAAGATATACAAAAGGCTTTAAAAACAAAGGCTTATTGTATCAGATATATACATCAGAAATTAGGCTTTTCCTCTAGAAAGGTTAAAACAAAAAAAAATGAACTTTTTACCCTGGTCTCAGAAATAACGATTTCCTATACCAAAATATACACAATATTAAAAATTAGTGCATTGGCAATTATATATATAAGCGCCCTGTGCTATTTCCTTTAAATAAAATTATACCATAAGTTATTTATAAGTGATCCAGGTCACAGTAGTGATTATATTTCAGATATATGAGTGATATAATGAGTATTATTAATGCTTACATTGGCAGCCATCTATTAGACTTAATGCTTACATTCTTGTTTGTAGCCCCAATAAAACAGCAGAAAGGAACCCAAATTCGTTGAATGAAAGTGAACACCGGTAGCATTGTGAGACATAATATGTAACACACATGCCATTGGAATATTCCATAAAAAAAAAAAAAATGCCTAGTTCTGTAGAGCCATAGACATGCACATTATTTTCTGTTTTTCATTAACATATAATATTACACTGTACAGAGATATAGAAAGTCACTTCACGAGGGTTGCCATAGCAACCACCTTTTCTCGCTGCTTCTTGCTGCTCATTGACCAATGCTGTCAGGTCTGAACTCTCAGCTGATTTCTCCTCTTCACTGCTCATCACAGGGCTGTCACTGTAATAAATGTGAAGAGGAGAGAACAGTGATAAGATTTTTGAACTGCAAGAAAGTCAGAGGGGAACATGGAGAAATGGTAATGTGACGCTGTTCTGGCAGAGCAGACATGAGGATATATATATATATATATATATATATATATATATATAATAGACATAGCCGGGAGGGCTGGCAAATTTTAGTCCGGGAATATTTTAAAGGAAAAAAAATGCAGGTGGCCCAGTGACCCAGCCCAAGGTAGCCCATTATGGGACCTGCATAGGGGACCGACTTGGGAAGCTTATTTTGAAAACAAACGTAAAATATAGGAACAGCTGTGGATTAGAGACATGCAGAACAAATGTTGAGGAACAGACATGGGGGGGATGACGTGATGCAGGTGTGGGGGAGCAGACATAGGGAAGAGACGTGAGATGCAGGTGTGGGGAGCAGACATAGGGAAGAGACGTGATGCAGGTGTGGGGAGCAGACATAGGGAAGAGACGTGTGATGCAGGTGTGGGGAGTAGACATAGGGAAGAGACGTGAGATGCAGGTGTGGGGGGAGCAGACATAGGGAAGAGACGTGTGATGCAGGTGTGGGGAGCAGACATAGGGAAGAGACGTGATACAGGTGTGGGGAGCAGACATAGGGAAGAGACGTGATGCAGGTGTGGGGAGCAGACATAGGGAAGAGACGTGATGCAGGTGTGGGGAGCAGACATAGGGAAGAGACGTGATGCAGGTGTGGGGAGCAGACATAGGGAAGAGACGTGAGATGCAGGTGTGGGGAGCAGACATAGGGAAGAGACGTGAGATGCAGGTGTGGGGAGCAGACATAGGGAAGAGACGTGAGATGCAGGTGTGGGGGGAGCAGACATAGGGAAGAGACGTGATGCAGGTGTGGGGAGCAGACATAGGGAAGAGACGTGATGCAGGTGTGGGGAGCAGACATAGGGAAGAGACGTGATGCAGGTGTGGGGAGCAGACATAGGGAAGAGACGTGAGATGCAGGTGTGGGGAGCAGACATAGGGAAGAGACGTGAGATGCAGGTGTGGGGAGCAGACATAGGGAAGAGACGTGAGATGCAGGTGTGGGGAGCAGACATAGGGAAGAGACGTGAGATGCAGGTGTGGGGAGCAGACATAGGGAAGAGACGTGATGCAGATGTGGGGAGCAGACATAGGGAAGAGACGTGATGCAGGTGTGGGGGGAGCAGACATAGGGAAGAGACGTGATGCAGGTGTGGGGAGTAGACATAGGGAAGAGACGTGAGATGCAGGTGTGGGGAGCAGACATAGGGAAGAGACGTGATGCAGGTGTGGGGAGCAGACATAGGGAAGAGACGTGATGCAGGTGTGGGGGGAGCAGACATAGGGAAGAGACGTGATGCAGGTGTGGGGAGTAGACATATGGAAGAGACGTGAGATGCAGGTGTGGGGAGCAGACATAGGGAAGAGACGTGATGCAGGTGTGGGGAGTAGACATAGGGAAGAGACGTGAGATGCAGGTGTGGGGAGCAGACATAGGGAAGAGACGTGATGCAGGTGTGGGGGGAGCAGACATAGGGAAGAGACGTGAGATGCAGGTGTGGGGAGCAGACATAGGGAAGAGACGTGAGATGCAGGTGTGGGGAGCAGACATAGGGAAGAGACGTGAGATGCAGGTGTGGGGAGCAGACATAGGGAAGAGACGTGAGATGCAGGTGTGGGGAGCAGACATAGGGAAGAGACGTGAGATGCAGGTGTGGGGAGCAGACATAGGGAAGAGACGTGATGCAGGTGTGGGGAGCAGACATAGGGAAGAGACGTGATGCAGGTGTGGGGAGCAGACATAGGGAAGAGACGTGATGCAGGTGTGGGGGGGAGCAGACATAGGGAAGAGACGTGAGATGCAGGTGTGGGGGGAGCAGACATAGGGAAGAGACGTGAGATGCAGATGTGGGGAGCAGACATAGGGAAGAGACGTGATGCAGGTGTGGGGAGCAGACATAGGGAAGAGACGTGAGATGCAGGTGTGGGGGGAGCAGACATAGGGAAGAGACGTGAGATGCAGGTGTGGGGAGCAGACATAGGGAAGAGAAGTGCGACGCAGGTGTGGGGAGCAGACATAGGGAAGAGACGTGATGCAGGTGTGGGGAGCAGACATAGGGAAGAGACGTGAGATGCAGGTGTGGGGAGCAGACATAGGGAAGAGACGTGAGATGCAGGTGTGGGGAGCAGACATAGGGAAGAGACGTGAGATGCAGGTGTGGGGGGAGCAGACATAGGGAAGAGACGTGATGCAGGTGTGGGGAGCAGACATAGGGAAGAGACGTGATGCAGGTGTGGGGAGCAGACATAGGGAAGAGACGTGCGATGCAGGTGTGGGGGGGGAGCAGACATAGGGAAGAGACGTGCGATACAGGTGTGGGGAGCAGACATAGGGAAGAGACGTGAGATGCAGGTGTGGGGAGCAGACATAGGGAAGAGACGTGAGATGCAGATGTGGGGGGAGCAGACATAGGGAAGAGACGTGAGATGCAGGTGTGGGGAGCAGACATAGGGAAGAGACGTGAGATGCAGGTGTGGGGAGCAGACATAGGGAAGAGACGTGTGATGCAGGTGTGGGGGAGCAGACATAGGGAAGAGACGTGATGCAGGTGTGGGGAGCAGACATAGGGAAGAGACGTGTGATGCAGGTGTGGGGGGAGCAGACATAGGGAAGAGACGTGAGATGCAGATGTGGGGAGCAGACATAGGGAAGAGACGTGATGCAGGTGTGGGGAGCAGACATAGGGAAGAGACGTGCGATGCAGGTGTGGGGGGGAGCAGACATAGGGAAGAGACGTGCGATACAGGTGTGGGGAGCAGACATAGGGAAGAGACGTGAGATGCAGGTGTGGGGAGCAGACATAGGGAAGAGACGTGAGATGCAGGTGTGGGGGGGAGCAGACATAGGGAAGAGACGTGAGATGCAGGTGTGGGGAGCAGACATAGGGAAGAGACGTGAGATGCAGGTGTGGGGAGCAGACATAGGGAAGAGACGTGAGATGCAGGTGTGGGGAGCAGACATAGGGAAGAGACGTGAGATGCAGGTGTGGGGAGCAGACATAGGGAAGAGACGTGCGATGCAGGTGTGGGGGGGAGCAGACATAGGGAAGAGACGTGAGATGCAGGTGTGGGGAGCAGACATAGGGAAGAGACGTGAGATGCAGGTGTGGGGAGCAGACATAGGGAAGAGACGTGAGATGCAGGTATGGGGGAGCAGACATAGGGAAGAGACGTGATGCAGGTGTGGGGGAGCAGACATAGGGAAGAGACGTGAGATGCAGGTGTGGGGAGCAGACATAGGGAAGAGACGTGAGATGCAGGTGTGGGGGGAGCAGACATAGGGAAGAGACGTGATGCAGGTGTGGGGAGCAGACATAACAAAGAGATGTGAATATGGCTCCAGCACCCTCCTGCCCGGAGAAGGTGCATGCGCCATTACCCACTACCCCTGCATTTGTTCCGATACCTGTTCTGCTCAGAGTGGACTCCGAAGTGGGTACATGATCTACGCCACTTAGTATATTTTTCCAGCGCAGGCAGGCTGGTGGGGCACCCAATAAGCACAGCGCCCCTCTGCCACTCTTACCATGTTCCACTGGGCCTGCCTGTGAAGCAGGTGTGGCGGTGGGATAGGGAAATGTGAATCAGGTATGACGAGAAGAGACATATGAAGAAGGTGAGCATGCAGCATATGGTAAAAAACAAAACATTGCACAGATGTAGGTAATTTAGACTTGGGGAACCATATGAAATATAGATTTTGGCATGGATAGATGGACAAACAGATGGGAAAGTAAACAAGTAATGTCCTTGTACTAACAATGAATATGTGATGCATGGTCTACACTCATTTGTGGTTTTATATTAATGATGAGAGTAAGGGGACCCTTACATCTGGCACTATTACGTGTGTAAATCTTTTTATAGACATACAATTACATCTAATGCTTGTAGTACGATGTGCACCACGAAGGCAAGACCTGAAGACTGGTACAAAATTCAAGCCCTTTGTGGTGATAAAATGGCTTTGCATCCCTCTGCACTGCAATGAAAGCCCCTAGAGTTGAACCCTTTGCAAGGAGCACCCGGTCTCTGCTCATCTCCGCCCCTTGGCCTGTTCAAACTCGTGCTCCTATGCAAACACCATCATCTTGCTCCATAAACCGAAATGCTTTGGTGGAAGCCTAGGAATGCCGAGGTGCACAATAGGACAACAGCAGAAAACAACATTCACAAATAAAATAAGACTATAGACACAGGAACACGTGGTACAAGCTAGAGGAGAGATGTCAATGGGTACATGTAATTTATGTGTATTTGTTTATGTGTAAGATACCTATTTATGATTACAAAAATTCTATAATAAGCATGAGATTTTGACAAGAAGAAATGTACATATTGCAGCATAAAAGTGGATACTGCACATGTACTATGTAATATACATGTGTGCTATGGTAAGTAGACTATTGTAGGCTCTTATAGCTATATTCCTGGTCTGGGTATATGGGGATTCATCCACTGTGTTCTGCTCATCAACCCCATTGCCTGCTATGTATTGCAGAGAAACACACCCCATTGCATGACATTAGGCCCAATCTGCAGTTTAAATTAGTATTAAAATCCCAGGACCCAGGGATGTAGGAGCACAATAGGTTTGAAAAGTCGGACACGGGACAGAGGTCTGGGAAGAAGTAGGAGTCTAGGGAAGATGGGAAAGGTATTTTGGCATAGAAAGGTTTTAATGGGACGAGAAAAATGAAAACTGAAAAGATTTTTTACTATTCATTCATAATTACTTTGATCTTATCATGTGATTACACACAGATTACTTATTTCTTTGTAAATCAGTGTTTCTATCTCCTTGCTGGAGTACAGGTGTATTCATTACTGACTGACACATTGTAACAGATCCACAGGTGGTATAATTATTTCCCTAGTCACCTGGAAAACCTGTCAGGGGACCTGAGGACTCGGTTTGGGAAACACTGTTGTATATAGATGTACGTACACACGTCAAAATGATTGGACTGGTTTTCTGGCACATTCTCAAAAAAATCAGTTTCTGGAAAAATTCAGCAGTAGTTTTTAATTTGTGAATGTAATGGAACCAAAGATGTATGTCTAAAATCCTTTTTTAGATATTACAAGATTTTCTTTGTTAACCTTAGATTATGTCAGTGTTTCCCAAACCCAGTCCTCAGGGCTCCCTAACAGTGCAGGTTTTCCATATCTCCTTGCTGGAGCACAGGTGTATTCATTACTGACTGACACATTGTAACAGATCCACAGGTGGTCCTAATTATGTCACATGTGATCCGGAAAACCTGCACTGTTGGGGAGCCCTGAGAACTGGGTTTGGGAAACCCTGGATTATGTAATATATAGAAAATATATTCTGCCAGACAAAATGCCACCTGCAGAACCACAGGACTTTAATGTTCTGATAAATAAGAGGTTTCCAGGTGACAGATCTTCAAAAATAAAATGGATTGCACCCGAAAATGTTATTTCAACAAATATTTGTGTTTCTACGTAGACATAATTAACGCAGAGAACTATTCGGGCCCTTCTGGCACATAAGTGGGTTAATAGATACATGAAAGATTTTGTGCAGAAATTGCCATAGCAACTGAATGGCGAGATGCTTTTCTCAGTAGCAAAATGTACTCTCAGGTCTCATGTCGTGATCGCTGAAGGATCTTGTCTATTACTTGTCATTATATGCTACTTGCAAACCACGTACAAAGTCTGAAATCAATACATTCTTATGTGTGTGGCTGTTCTTTGCACCAGTGACAAAATTACGGGACTTCTGAAGGTCAAAATAATGACCTTAGAGAGTTGTGGTCTTTAAAGATAAATTACAGTCAACAAGTAGAGATTATTTTATTCTAATGACTGTAGATAACATTGCCTAAGACACATAAGCCTGTGGGGAATGTCCAGGAACATACCTAACTTCTATGTGGTTGCAAATCTGTTCCTTCAGGCACTTGTTAGGTATTAATGTGATTACTGCACTACATACTCTCACTGGGATCTTGTGATAGTATTTACAAATAATTGATTCCTATATGTATTAAATATGTATTGCCTATGTTAACTCATTGCTGTAACAAATTGGAAAAACAGTGTTACATTTGCAAGAGTATGTCCTTACCTTAAAAAAAAACCTTCATTGTATCTTGCACTGATGTGCATACATTCTTATATAGGCTGGTTACTCTGTGCTATTTCCATTATCATCGAGTTTTACTTATCGCTTGCCCACATATAAAAAGATGGCTTTGCTGTAGACTACAAAGGGAGGGCTTTGGAGAAATTCTGTTTGATCTCTTTTAGCATTAATCTTCTCCTTACACTATTTTGGTGACCAACATTGAGTGCTATTGCAGGTCAACTGTCTACAATTACTATTATATCCTTCTGTCAATACTTTATCGTACATAATCCCATGCACTTTTCTTTTTTTCCCCCCCAAGCTTAAATTATATTATAATTAAACATAAAAATAATAATACATTTTGGTTGGCAAAATGATTTAAGGACAGCAAACTGTATATTATTTTTATCTATAGTGCAATTATTGCACTATATTCAGTGGATGGGGACAACCGAGCTAGACCACTATAATCACATTCTACATTCGTGATTGTACGATTTTCTTCTCAAATGCCTGCCAGACCCTGAACAATGTTTGCTCTACTGTGTGATGCATCTAGCATTTGGCTGGAGTGTGGGGAAAAACGATGAGTTTACTGATCACTATATTAGGTCCATGCCAGGTATTTACCATCTGGTGAATGTAGTGTAGTGCCCGATGGATGGATGTAAGGTCCTAAGGTTGCAGGATAATATTATAAATCTTTGCAAAAGTCTGAAATGACAAATTGCCCATAACATGCTTACAGACCTGGCTGAGGGAACAGCTGGAAAGGCCAGTTTATTAACAGGCAATCGTGTAGGTACACCTGCGGGGTACAAACATGTCCACGTTTCATGGAGAGAGCAGGAAAGTTCAGGGCTGTGTTTTTGCCATGTTTGGACCAGATGTATTAATGGTCCTAACTGAAAAAAATGAGATCTCACTTTGTGGAACAGGATTATTTAAATAAAAGGAAGAAGGTGCAACTAGGGAAGTGAACCATGTTCCAGGACATCCAGATACCGCTTCTACATTTTCTTCCAGATCTTGGAAATCAAACCTCCTATATTTTTAATTGGGACATATTTAATATTTTCCAGTTGGACTTATAAAATACAACTAGAAATGTCTGTATATGTAATAAAGACAGCTCAGATACTTCCACCCGTGATCCATTTAGGTGAAAAAGCTAAACCAAACAGCATTTCCGGAGACATATATAAATGTTCTCATAGTAGGTTGGACTTGAAGCAACTTTACTTTCCAGTGTGTGTATTTGGAGGTGGACTCCCCCCCTCACTGCACAGTTTTACTGGGGAGATGATCTGGGAGGGCGAGCACCTTGAAATACACATGGTGCACCAATAGATGCATTGGTGCAGGTAACAAGGTAGTGCAGGCTGCATTATTTTCAGTTAATAATTAAGCCAGGAGAACAGGGAAGACATGAGGACAATGATCTACAAAGTTATTCTGAACAACCCACCTGGTAAATGTGGGCTCTTGGGGAGTAAATGAATTAGAATAGACAGATTTGCTGAAGGTCTAAGTTCTTGCACAACTGGACAGTCAGGAAGTAGAGATGTTCACTGACCCCAGTGTTCTGGTTTTTGATCTGGATTCACTTCATGTTTTGGATCCCTATTTTTTCTAAAATACCTATTTTATTGCTAAAATCACATAATTTTGCTTTCCCCCCCCCTACATTATTATTAGTAACCTCAATAACACTAATTTCAAGTCATTTGCAGACAATTTTGACCACCTCACAGGTCACAATATTATTTTTATACTCTTTCAAACAAAGACAGCAGCGACCTGGCTGGATGGTAAGCGACAGAGCAACGAAGTACTTGATCTACAAGTCCAACAAACTTAGCACAATTGCTTTGTTTAATCTCCTCCTTCAGTTTCTCAAGCTGCTTTTCCAAAAGTCTAATTAAGAGAATCACTTGAGTCAAGCTAGCAGTGTCTGAACTCACTTCACAGGTGACTACTTCGAATGGTTTCAGCACCTTGAACAACACGGAAAGTATTCTCCACTGCGCTTGACTAAAATACATCTCCCCTCCTTTCCCAATGTCATGGCTTGTGGAGTAAGCGTGGGTGGCTTTTCACTGTTCCTCCATCTGCAGAAGCATATACAGGGTCGAATTCCACCTTGTCACCAACTCTTGCTTCAGCTGGTGGCAGGGCAAATGAAATTGCTCTTGTAGCTGCTGCAATCTCCTACATGCTGTTGCCGAATATGTCCAGATATTTTACGGGCCACAGACAGCATCTCTTGCGCGTCCCTGTCATTTTTTTAAAAAAAGCTCTGCACCACCAAGTTTATTGTGTGAGCAAAACAGGGAATGTGATGGAATTCACCCAGCTGTAATGCTCTCAATATATTGGTAGCATTATCAGAAATGACATATCCTGAGGAGAGCTCAAGCAGGATAAGCCATGTTGCAATGACATCCCTTAGCTATTGTAATAGATTGTCAGCTGTATGCCTTAGTGAAGCCGGTGATACACAGATACACAGAGCAGCCTGCCTCTGAAAAATGTGATGTACTTGGGTACATGCTGCTGCTGTTCCTGCTGGTGAAGGCGAATCACCAACCCAGTGGGCTGTCACAGTCATATAATCTTTAGTTTGCAAAGTTCCGCTTGTCCACATATCTGTGGTTAAGTGTACAGTGGGTAGAATGGCATTTTGTAGCCCAATAATTACATTTTTTTTTAAATTTTTATTTTTGGAAGGTCAAATAACAAACAAAACCGATATGCAGTGTCAGCAAGAAAAAAAAACCACATCACATAAAACATGATATAAAATCAACAGAATATCGTAAAAAAATCAGTGCAAGGAGGTCAAATTACGTGTATAAAGAATGACCAAATTTTTTTTTTTTAAAGATGTAAGGGAGAGAGCGAAATGCCGTGAAAGAGGAGGGCATAACGCAGGGAGAGAGGAGAAGAGAGACTAGAACAGAGCAGAAAAGTAAAGGAAGAAAGGGGTTCTCAAAAAGAGGACGGATATATGTAGGTGTAAAGTCAAGTGAAAGGGGAGTAAGCCTGAAAAAACGAGAGCCATGGGCTCCATACCTTAGTGAACGATCTTGATGTCCTATTGATAATGCTGGTCATGTATTCCAGGCGCTGAACCTGCCAAACTCTGTTAATAACGGCCTGAAGCGAAGGTGGAGATTGCTGCCTCCAATCTGCTGCTATTTGGCAGGTAGCTGCCGATAAGATATGCCTAGCTAACTTATTCTCATGTCGAGTCGCCGCTGGTGCTCCCAAGGGCAAAAGAAAAAATTTAGGCTCTAATGGTATCGCTATCTGGAGAATCGATTGGATCAGGTGTTTAATCTCGGCCCAGAAGTTTGAGAGTTTAGGACAAGTCCACCATATATGGATAAAGTTACCCTCATGGGAGCACCCGCGCCAACAGCGATCAGAAGAGTCTGGAAGAATTTTATGAATCCGGGAGGGAACGTAGTACCAACGGTACAATACCTTATAGACATTCTCTTTTATTTTAACGCAGATTGAGCTGGAGGCAGCATTCTCATATATCTCCGACCATTCCTCGCTCAAAAGAACTTCACCAAGGTCACGTTCCCAGGCCAGTTCATGCGAAACTCTAAGGTCTGAGGAAGGTGGGGCGAGTTCATAATATAATGTTGAAATAAGGCCTTTCGTGGAGGACTGACGGAGACAAAGATGTTCAAATGTGGTAAGGGGACGGGAGAAGAGACGAGTTTTGGCAGTATGGTGAAAATGGTGGAGCTGGAGGAATTGGTAGAATAATTTAGTGGGAATATTTAATTGCGATTGGATGTCAGAAAATGAGGGGAACACAGCCGTAGAGGTGATATCGTTTAAGAAACGGACCCCTTGTGAGGTCCACGAGGAGAATGCTTTAGGAGTAAGGCCTGGAGCGAAGTCTGAGGAGTTAAACAAAGGAATTAGGGGAGAGGGATGGGGGGAGAGGCCAGATTTCTGAGAGCATGAGTCCCAGACCGCCAGGGAATGTGTAATGACCGGATAAAGGGAGACACGTTTTGGTCGACGAGCCCGTGGGAGCCATAGGAGAGTAGATAGGGAAAGCATACCCAGACTCTCAGCCTCGATCTCGACCCAGACCCTGGAGGGAGTTAAACTACACCACAGAACGCATTGAGCAAGCTGAGCGGAGAGGTAATAGCGTCGAAAATCAGGGATTCCCAGTCCCCCTCCCCGCGGGGCTCTCTGTAAAAGCTTGAAACGGACTTGGGGGCGCTTACCTGCCCAGATGAATTTAGATACATGGAAATGGAGAAACATGAAAACGTAGGGGGGGACCCGGATGGGGAGGGTTTGAAAAAGGTAGAGGAGTCTAGGGAGTATGTTCATCTTGACCGCATTAATACGACCTATCCAGGAGATGTATAATTGCGACCACGAAACAAGATCCGACTTAATTTGAGCAAGGATGTGAGGGAAGTTGGCCTGAAAAAGCTGGTGAAGTTGCTTAGTCAAGTATACCCCAAGGTACTTGAGTTTTTGAAGCCGCCAGTTAAATGGGAAGGAACTTTCTAAAGACACCTTGTCTGCTGAGGAAACATAAAAGTCTAAGACTTCTGTCTTGTCAGTGTTAACTTTATATCCTGAGAAGTGGCCGTAGAGATTTAATTCGTCTACAAGAGGAGGAACGGAAAGACTTGGGTGAGCAATAGTTAACAGGACGTCATCCGCATATAATGCTATCTTATGAAAAGAGCTACCCACCGGGATGCCTAGTATCTGCTGGTTAGCCCGGATTCTAGCTGCTAATGGCTCTATGATAAGGGCAAAAATGAGCGGGGAGAGGGGGCAGCCCTGCCGTGTGCCATTGGAAATAGTGAAGGGGACCGAGGTCAGACCATTTGCAGAGACTGTGGCCGATGGGGAGCGGTACAAGGCTGAGATGGCAGTCATAAATTTGCCAGAGAAACCCATCGCTCCCAGCACCCCAACCATAAACGACCAGGAGATGCGGTCGAACGCCTTCTCAGCATCTAATGACATAAGGAGGGAGGGAAGCTTACCCCTGTGAATTGTATGGATCAGGTCGATTGTTCTCCTAGTGTTGTCCGGGGCTTGACGCCCTGGGATAAATCCCACCTGGTCGGGATGGATGAGGGAAGGGAGGAGGGGATTCAATCTAGAGGCCAAAATTTTTGCATAAATTTTAAGGTCCACATTGAGGAGGGATATTGGTCTATAGCTAGAGCAGAGAGTTGGGTCCTTCCCTGGCTTTGGAATGACAATGATGTTAGCTCTGGTTGTGGCTGCATCAAACGTGGCACCATCCAAGATCTCGTTAAAAAAAGATGTCAGATTGGGGCCTAGAGCTGCAGCGAAATTCTTATAATATTGTGGGGTGAAACCGTCAGGGCCTGGAGCTGAAGAGGGTTTCAGGGATTTAATAGCCACCAAAACCTCGGTGAGGGTAATGTCTTCATTCAGGGACTCTATGTGCGGTGGAGTGAGCCTAGGGAGGGGGGTGGCGGCTAGATATTCGTCTAGAGACGGCACCGTATGAGCTCTTAGAAGGGGGGGTGGTGGGGCTAAGTTATAGAGGGAGGAATAAAATTCCTGAAACGTCTGGACTATCTCCTTAGGGTTATATGTAACTCTGCTCGCTTGTGAGTTGTAAATTTTATCGATGTGACCTAGAGCCATCTTCTTACGAAGCTTTCTGGCTAACACAGAATCTGCTTTGTCAGATTTATCGTAGTACCGTTGCTGTAATTTCTGCATAGTAATAGCAGCCCTACGGGAGAGAAGAGTGTTAAGTTGACCTTTCAACGAGGTGATCTGGGTGAGCAGAGCAGGGTCATGAAGAGACTGGTGTTGGGAAAGAAGAGAGGCCAATCTGCGCTCTAAACAAGATATCTCTTCTGCAGCTTTTTTCCTAGAAGCCGCAGACAGGCTAATCAAATGACCACGTATAGTGGCTTTGTGTGCTTCCCAAATAACGCCTGGGGGGACATCTATAGCAGAGTTATCTTGGAAATAATTGGCGATTGAGTTATTGAGGTCTAAGAGGGTCGTCTGATTGAGCAGGAGAGTGTCATCTAGGCGCCACTTTCCCCGGGGTGGTGATGTTTTGAGGAGGTCTAGAATAATGAACACCCCTAAGTGGTCAGTCCATGAGAGTGGGGTGATGCCCGCCTGAGTCACGTAGGGAGTGAGTGCATGGGATACATGTATCATGTCTATGCGGGAGTACAATTGGTGGGGGCAGAGTAATGGGTGTAATCCCTAGCGTCTGAATTACAGAGTCGCCAGGAGTCATACATGCGATGATGAGAGAGCAGTGTGGCAAGTGAAGTAGATTCTGCTGAAATGAAAGAGCCCCGCCGGGAAGAAGAAGGGGAAGACCTGTTCAGGACAGGATCAAGAGTCACATTAAAATCGCCACCCACTATCACATGTCCCCGCGCAATAATTACATTTTTATGAACATTCTGGTAGAGATGAAGAATAGCTTTTCTAGTAAAACAGTGTTGTGATGGAATTTGGTAACGGGGACACAAGACCTCAAGTAACTGTATAATATGATAATGCGGCTTGTTGTTATTTTTTTAGCATAAGTTACTGGTTTTCCGAACAGCTTGTCCTGAACTCTCTTCAAATGGCGTAACATGAATGAGGTTCCTAGATGGTTATGGTCCCTACCTCTACTGACTGTGGCTTTACAAACGCTACAAATGACTAGACAACTGTTGTCAGGATTTGGGTAAAAATAATTTCACACAGAAGAGGTGGAGTTTTTGGTCTTATGCCCAGGCATGGCAATGGCCTTCTTATCACATGCAAGAACTGTTTCTACTGGGGCAGGACTTACACAAACATCAACATCCTCATTAGCGCCCTCGTCAGCTACACAAATATCCCCCTCATCCTGTTGCAATTCCAAAATGGCATCCTCAATTGGTGCATCACCGGCTACACTTGGGCTGTTCATACACACAACAGCAGAAATGCTGAAAGGGGCCTTCTTTATGGGTACACTATCAGAAAGGTCAGGATTACACTTAGCACTCGTGGATAGACTCTCCCCAGGGATTTGTGTCATTTCTGAATCTGAACATACATTGTTCTCTAATCCCTTACTGTTTTCTTCCAGCTCGGCTTTTACACGTAAAAGTATTTGGACACCACTTTTGGAGTCAGAATGACAAGGCCTTGCTTGGTCATGGCTGACCTTAACAGAAAATGCCTTAGTGACAGCTGCAGAACTAGCACTCAGAGAACGGCGAATGCCTCATTCTTTCCTCACCACTGCGTGTGTAGAATGACACGTTGGCAATTTTTTATTTTTTTTCTGCAGATACCTGTAATTCAGGCAAAGTTCTTTTTTTCTTGACCTAGTTAAAAGGTGTTTTTTTTTACATTTTTGTTTCCCCGACTTAAAAACACTATGTACTTTAACATAGGCTTTACCAGATGACGTAGAGGGATTACTATTATGATGACTGGTGCGAGCAGCTGCTTGGTTGTCCTGGTCTTCTGTGTACTGCTGTGAGTCCATTTTGATAACATAGTACAATGTGACTGCAGATTAAGAACAACACTGCCAGCCCTATTATTTCTATTTCAGCAATGACAATTAGCAATGGAGCTCTCCTGAATGTCACTGGAGACTTTGAAGAACAGATATCTCTCCTCTTCCTTTTCTACCTATGACGCTGCCCAACTGCACTAGATACTGCCAAGAACTGTGTTAGCCCTTCTGTGTCCCTCTGTGAAGTGGCGCTGGATCACCGTGGAGGGCGGTACTAATAGAATTCAAAACTTGCGAGATCCAACAACGTAACAATGACGTTTTGCCTCGTTTTCAGTTCCATGGTCATCTTGGACTTCACCCACACTGGATAGGAAAGTATATGAACCGTGTATATTTATATAGCGCCTACATATCATGCAGCACTTCAGAGAATATACAAACATTTACAACAGTCCATATGACTGTTTATCGCTGAACAACTAGATCAGTGCACCTTCACCAAACGGCTCATTTCTGATGCCTAAAGCACACATCATGCCCAATTCAAGTTTATTGCATCATAATAAAAAAAAAAACAAAAAAAAACAAAACACATCACACAGCTTTATACAGCATCAATGTTTATTATAGTTAACAATTAAAAAAATGCTTTGAAAAGCTACCTGTATGTTAAATAAATTGTTAGAACAGAGCTTGAGGTCTTGTCATTTTGATGTACTATTGTCTCACACACTCATACACACATTCACTCCCTACTTGGGGGAGGGGGGGGATAAAAGAAACACCTTACAACTGATATGCATATTACAACAAAGAACAGAGCACAAATTGCAAATATTAGAAAAACAAAAAACTTTATAGAAAGACATGTGCAAATGATTCCTTCCAGGGATTGACCTGAAACGATTAGCTGACCCTGGCTTTCTAAGACTGGAGATGTCCTAAAAGAGCTGGTGTCTATCCTAGCACGTGGAAAGGTCTTACGTGTGTGGCATGGATGTTATTTTCATGCTTGGAGGAATGAATAAAAGGTGAATAAGGGGTAGGGAGTCTACACAGTATCCAGTGAACAAGGCACAGCCCTGTAGCTGGTAAATAAGCCCTTATTTCCAGGAGATTAGGGATGGCCTCACAATCCAAAGAGGAAGAAGTGGTGACTGCTTATCACTCATCATGCAAACCAAGGACAATCAATGGAGAGATGTATGTGCTGTGATCATCCAGGATATAAAATATGGGATTATTGTGCATTATTTTAACCTTTCAGATATACCACACAAAACTGCATGACAAGATCTGCCTCTAGTAATACCACCAACATCACTGTCTCGGGACCAGTGTCCTTCTGGCATCAGTAGATATTGTGTGAACGGACTTTCTTTAGGGCGGGGAGTCACTGCAGCCACCCTCATTAGGTTATGACCGTGATCTAATAACGTAAGTGTATGCCCTCTCTACTTTTATGTAACTACTTCCTTGTGTGTGCATGGTCTCTTTGGTGCAAGTGCCATATATTCTAGTTTAAAATTTGATCTATTAAGCTTACGAATCTAACTGCAATGCTGTAATGAGCGTAACATAGCGACTAGCTCAGAACATGCAGATATTCTTCTTTGGCAAAGTTGGCAAGATACTACATGATCTATCAGACTTCTCGTCCGCATCATCAGGTTTTCACGTGTGACACTCATTACAGGCACTCACAATTATAAACTAGCACAGCTGCCAGCAATGTTGATGCTGACAAAACCGTCAGAAGGCGACAAATACATTTTCTATGTAACAGGCAGAGAGCTCTCAGAACAATGCAGCGTACTAATGCATTGGGTCTAAAAACCAATTCATTTCTATGTTTAAGATCCTCTTCAGGAAACACAATACAGATATATTATTCATTTTAAGATAAACTTTTTAAAAACACAGGTAAATATATTCTGGCACTTTCAGGAGCAACTTGAGTTGGCCTCAGACTAGTTTAGGGGGAACGTACTCTGCTGCTGCACTCCCTTGAGGCAGTGAAATGGTTAAGAGATTTGTAGAGCACACACGTGTCAGTTTAATGGTCAGTGTACCCCACCTGGAGATAAACTGGTAGTACTGAGCGAGAGAATGGCTATCAAGGCTACTGAACACTTCTAGGAAACAAAAGCCACTAGCACCTTTGTTGGCAGATCATCACCCTGATCCAACTAGGGGCAATTCCCAGCTCAACCATGGTCAGATGTTATAAAAGGTGACCGGAAACTTGTCCAATGACTAAATGATCAAAGAAAACCAGTCGTGTTGTGGGACTGCAATACAGAGAGATACGGTCTCCTTAATTAGAGCTTGATTTGCAAGAAGCTTATACTTTGACCCAGATGTTCCATCAGACAACTAGCTGGCTTAGCTTTAGTCTTCTAGATTAATCTTAACACTCATGAGAAAGCCCTTGCAATTAAACAGGCAAAGGCTACAGAAATCATCCATTATTACATGCAAATGTTTCAAGAAATATGGTCAACACTCTTTCCCGTGATGGATTATAAAATGTCTTAACTTAAGAGAGCGGCAGCTTTCATTGCCAGGCATTTCCTCAGCAATGTTCCTCTTCTCTGCCAACCCTATCAGTTGTGACAGTGGTAGGACATGGCTACGAGTAACAGTGGTAGACCGAACTACCCCAATATAGCATACGGCAAATGCCAAGTACTTTTCAACTAATCGAAAACAGCCGTTTCTGGATGAGCCAGAACGGATAGTATTACAGGACAGATTGAGTTTTGCTGCTCCAACCTCTCCAGAAGGTGGTTACAAGATGCTGTGTGCCTATTGCCTAAGAATATCACAGCTCTTACATTATGCATTAAAGGATATGGTGAAGCAGTTATGTGCGCAATACATGCCAACTCCTCCACAAGAGTGCAATGGAAAATATTTCCAACATCGAGCATTTTTTTTGACTTGCATTATTTGATCAGGTAGGGAGTTGAAAGCCAGAACGCCAACTTTATCTGTAAACCAAATCGGACACCCTAAACCTTCATGCATGGCCTCAGGAAGAGTCGGAGCCCTCTGTCTCGATGGCCGTAGTTCCCACAGCCTCCCGGATGAATGGGAGGCGCCATGAGGGGGGCCACCGCAGGAAGACGGGGGGTCTGAGGGTGTAGAGAGTGGAAAAGTGCTGGCCCCAGAAGGAAGGGGCGAGGCGCAGGAGCCCATCCGAACAGGACTTCAGGTCTTGGGGGTGAGTGAGAGAAGGGAGCATGGACTCAGACAGAGGGAGGGGCTCTCTGTAACCAAAATGTAAGGGGAAAAAAAAGGGTGAGGGGAGGGGGGGGGGGGGAAAGGGTAAGGGGAGGGGGGGGGGAACAAAAATAACAAAAAAACAAAAATGAAAAAGTTAAACAGGTTCTTAATAGTAGGGGATAAAATGGAAATGAAAAAATTAACGTTTAAAAATGGAGATGCAGGAACCTAAATGACCATGGATGGGGACACAGGATGAGCTGTGAAGAGGTGAGAATGGGAAGCACAAGTAATGCATGGAGAGAGAACATAAAGAGATTATTAGCCTCACCGTATGAGGGATGGCAATGAATTCAAAGTTACAACAATAATCTATTTTACAGCAGAGGAGGAGACTGCCTCTAACGACCAATGGGTTAAACAGGCTATAAAAAAAAAATCCCCAGATTTTTAGAAATTACAGCTGTAAAAGGGGGCACAGTACAACCGCCGTTATATGGAAACCCACTGCTTACAACATGACATGTGATGCACACTGCTGTATGATAAACAAATGTGTAACTGCGCAAAGAACAAGACAGGTTGTCAAAAAATTGATCAGAGTGCAGTTCATATATATATATATATATATATATATATATATTTTTTTTGCAATTGCTATCCGAACAGATGGAAAAGGCCCTGAGAAAGGAATACAGGGCAACGTCTTTAAGCCAATCAGCGAATAGTAAAAGTAATGGCACATGATTGAAAACTTCATGTATGGGGAAAGGTTACAGTCAGTCAGTGGAGGGGAGGTGGTGTATCTGCTTTGTCAGGTCTGCTTGTGCAGATAACAGTTCAAGAGCCGGCTACCTGGATACCATGGAACTTGAGTGAGACTGGCTAGAGGAGGTCGTGGCGGCACTGAGTTGCGAGAAACCACTGTGGCTTGATTCCAGGCTGGTCATGGAACCCCTAAAGGAAAAGAGTAAGCATTAAACAAGTATTATGCAGCAAAGTAAAATGGTCACACCATTGTACGTGCCAGTGTTGTAGTTAAGAATAGGCTGCTTAGATGCTCTATATAGATCTTAGAAGCTAGGTCAGTACCTGAAATCTTCAGAGCCAATGATCTCTGTGTAGTACATGACTTTGCACTTGTGTGAGGAGACTTGTAAGGAGGCGAGAACATCGTCCACACGTGGTAGGCTGCTGGTGGCACAGGCAGGCATGTTATGAAATTTCCATTGCAGGATATAGAACCCCGGCCAGCGTGTCACATGAGAACCCTGCAAACATGGAAGTATTACAACCTGTGGCAACTAAACGATTAGGAAAAAGATTGCGGTAACTGGCAGGAGAAGGTTACCTGCACGCTCTCTCCCTCCTTGCAGGTCAGGGGAGATTCCACCATGCTGTAATCTCGGCCCAGCTGCCATGCTTTATCAATCAGTTGCACATTGTTGCCCACGGGAGAGGTGATGCCATGAGCTCCAAGGGTGTCCCGTTTGGGCACTTGTGGTGCCCTCTTGGAGTGGTAAATGTTAAAAACGATGTCTCCTTTGCACACATCAAAGTCCCAGGTGATGACACAGGAGGCATCCACTATCTGAATTAATATCTGAATAACAAAAAGAACACAAACGCAGCTTAAACCTTCTGCTGTAGTGACCCACATGATTTAATACAAAAACAAAAATTCTGCAGTGTTCAGAAGTAGGCAGGATGGGTGCCACAGCCCAGGCAATAATGACATATAGTACATGTTAAGTAGCATTAGCAAAGTTTATTAAAGTAAACAAATTATCAGGGAGATAATTTGGGTTGACATCCAATCTCATAAACCTAACATGATGAACCACTAACACCAAATACAGAAGAAAATACAAATATGTACGTTAAACGAGCGTTTGGTTTGGAAAGAAAAACACTGCCTGCGGTCACAAGACACTTTATAGGCGAGATGCCCAGATATTAACCTTTCACCCATCGTACCTCATGTGGAGCGCCCTTAAACACACTGGCGGACTGGTAGATTGTCTCTGTCCAAAGTCGGATATCCTCACTTTCTAGTTCCTCTGGAGTCCGATAAAGTGCTTTGGGGACCAGCCCACCTTCTGAAACCTCACACTGCAAGAGAGTGATTGAGATGAATTAGACATATTGGGCATACTGCATAACGCTCAGTGATGGATGTGCCTACAATGAGGCAGCCTTAGGTGGCTGCCAGCTCTAATAATGGTTACAAATGACAAGATTTGTACGGATATTTATGGTAGTTAGTATAAGGGCTTATTATCATGTATTTATTAGAATAATTGTGACTCAAGATTACAATTTGCCGCGACTGGGACTAGAACTAGCGCCTCTGGCCTGACCTACAAAGTCTTCCATAACAACTTGCACTTTGCTCACTGAGACACTTCTGCTGGTAAGGGATGACCTTGCTCTCTCCTCATCCATCAGAATATCTAGGTACACACACTAATCCCTATTCTGCTCACCATGCACTCCCCACCAAGAAAGTCTGGAATCACTTCTTTGTCAATGTAATCTATTAATCCGCCTGGGCCTTGATAGTCATTGCCAGCATAGATCAGGAACTTCTTTCTGGTATTCTCATCGATGAAGGGACTGACCTGAAAACCACAAAGAAATGATGGATTATAATAATGTGACTTTTCTTTTTCGAGGAAAAAGCTTTCACAAGGTGTTAGAGATACAGCCTGTTGTCACTAGAAAAATAAACACCTTGCTGACTGTGGGCAACATAGCGACAATGTAAACGCAGAAACATCAGGCAAAGACAGTACAGCAGTTGTTGCATTAAGCAAACATCCTCCTCTTCCGCCACACATGACTTCCTCAAAGTTTCTGCTAACTCTACTGGAGTTTCTTTGCTGCAACCTCCCCTGTATGAGTACAACCTCCACCTTTCATACAAAACAGCCAGTTTATGTAAGTTTTCTTTGCTTCCTCAAATTCCACGAACCATTGTACTTTGTCCTACGAGTCATTTCACCAATCTATTAATATATATCGCACTAAAGGACTGGGACTCTGCAGAGCCCATACAATGTTTGCAGCCATTCAGTAAAAGCATCATGCCCAGTACCTCCAGGTTTGAGCTATCACAAGACCATCAACATTCTGCTTTCTACAGACCCAGATCACAAAATAATATTACAAGACAATATTAATGGTCACAGTGTATTTACATGTGCATTAACAACATGAAAGGAGGTACATTCTTCCTGTCCATTCACGGAATACAGGATATTAGCCATTAAGGTTATCCAAACTCTAAACCTAGGTAGTATCCCATCCATTATTCCAGACAGGGGAGACATTTCTAAAATTCGCTAAAAAAAAAAAAAAAAATAGACCCTTCCTTTGCTGAAACATTTTGTAACACACTCTTAAATGGAGGCAGCACAATTAGCTTGTGCGGCACAGTCATTTGCATACGACTGTTCGGTCCTCTGTAGAAACACACAGTAACGGGTGCCACTGCATGCTTGTGGTTGGCCAAATACCGCTTCCAGGAGAGCTAGTGGAAATTTTATAGTCCCAAGAGAAGATTTTAGCATAACCACCAGTATGGAGCAACATGAGGATGGGCAGGTAAATGTGTGACCTTTAAGTTAGCTATGGATAATTTGATCAGCTTTGCATGTAAATCACCCTGTACATGCTGGGGAACAGAATATTATTTCATTTACAGAAACTTACTAATGTCCACAACACTGGAAACACTCTGGGGGCCCGTAATATCAACAGCCGTCCCAGTGTCTCTGGGTAATTCGTTTCCACCACTTCAATGATGCGCAGCAAGGCTTTGACTCCAGGCCTCCATAAATGCCTCATATTCAGCCCCTCCAAATCCACTAGGCATGTCCACGAGCTGAAAAGAAACAGCAAGTCACATTCCACGTGCAGCAGCTTTCAACAAAATTTACAAAGTCTAAGTGGAATTAATAAACGTTATTCTGATACTGTGTTTATATAATTTTCCCTTCCGTCTTCCTTGCTTTATTAGGTGAGCCATTTGTAAAAGGCGACAGAACACTTTACTGTATTTAATCCTTATTTCCTACTTGTCTGATCCAAAATATTCTATGATGTTGTGAACATCTGGAGATGTGCGCTGATCTTGTGACTTGTCCACTTGTGGTTGGAGGACAGGGCACCATGTGACAGGGCACCATGTGACAGGGCAGTGTCATGATGTGAGGAGGGGAATAATGGCAGCAGACAGTTTGATAGTGGAAGGAGCAGGGTACCCTAAAAGCAGAGTAATGACGGATGGCTTCTGAAGAACCAATGCAACTGGAGAACAATCTGGGGACCTAGGCATGAGCTACAAAAGGATTCACACTGTGCAGTTTGAGAAACAAGTAGTAAATTAAGGGCAATAACTTGAAGTTAGATGAAGGTTTCCTCAAAGCAGCACAGGTAACAAAACAGTTAAACAAGACCACATGGGAGAATAAAAACAAATAAAGGTCCTTAAAATGCAATGCACAGTGCTGAAAACTCCTAACCATTTTAAAACACCATCAACCTCAAGGACTGATAGTAGGAAACAATAGAGCTAGTACACCTATTGCAGTAAGGCACCACAGGGTGGCTCAAATGAAAATCTGTGGTAAACAGACCCAAATATGATTAGCTACAATAAAACAAATCATGAAGATAGCTGCATAACAGTACATGTGTACATTAATAATATAAATGCTGAAGTAGTAAAATATGTTCTACTGTTAACATTTTGTGATAAATGCCTACATGAAATAGTTTAGCGAAAAAAAACAAAAAAAAACCCAGACCGCATATATAAAAAACACACTACATGGACAAATGTATTTGGCCACATCTGTTAATTATTGAATTGAGGTGTCTCAATCAGACCCGTTGCCAGAGGTGTATAAAATCAAGCACCTAGCCATGCAGACTCCATTTGCAAACATTTGTGATATAAACTGGGTCGTTCTGAAGAGCTCAGTGACTTCAAGCCTGGTACTGTGATAGGAGGATGCCACCTTTGCAATAGGACGGTTCATGAAATTTCATCCTTGCTGTATATTCTACAGTCAACTGTAAGTGATATTATTAGAATGGGAAGCATTTAGGAACAGCAGCAACTCAGCCACAAAGTGGAAGACAACCTAAAATCACAAAGCGGGGTCAATGACTACTAAGGTGCATGGTGCGTAAAAGTCACCAACGCTCTGCTGATTCCATAGCTAAAGAGTTTCAACTTCCACTGGCATTAATATAAGCACAAAAACTGTGCTTCAGAAGCTTAATGAAATGGGTTTCCATGGCCGAGCAACTGCATGTATTTCATTAAGCTTCTGAAGCACAGTTTTTGTTGCTATGCTATGTTTCCAACTTTGTGGCAACAGTTTGGGGAAGGTCCTTTTCTATTCCAACATGACTGTGCCCCAGTGCACAAAGAAAGGACTACAAAGACATGGTTTAATGAGTTCAATGTGGAAGAACTTTACTGGCCCGCACAGAGCCCTGACCTCAACCCGATCAAACACCTATAGGATGAACTGGAACAGAAATTGCGAGCCCGACCTTCTTGTCCAACATCAGTGGCTGACCTCATAAATGTTCTACAGAATGAATGGGCACAAATTCCCACAGAAACACTCCATCTTGTGGAAAGCCTTCCAAGAAGAGTGGAAGCGGTTATCACTGCAAAAGAGGGACCAACTCCATATTAAAGTACATGTATTTGAATACCGATGTCATTACAGTCCCTGTTGGTGTAATGGTCAAGTGTCCGAATACTTTTGTCCATATAGTGTATATTAAGCTTACACCACAACAAAAGTATGCATAAACAAAGAATAAACCAATCAATTCACGAGCACCATACGTATTCATGCACCCCACTTCCTCTGTAGATGAAATCCTGGTGCCAACCAATGCAGCAAGCTCTGCTAAACTGATGTCAATACCAGATGCACATCAGCCACCTTGTGGTGTCAGATGTTTATTGCAGTAGGTGTATGGCTTACCTTGTACTGCAACATATTTTGATATAAGATGGCAGAAATGGCCTATTGATGCAATGTTCTAGCTGCATCCTCTCTCCTGCCCATGTCTTGTGGCTAAGTATGTTTAAATGGCTTTATGCTATGTCTATTGTGCTGTTTTTGAATACTTTTTACCTACTGGATTTACACCTATGTTTGCCAATAATTTCAGAAATGTGCATGGCATCATAAGGACTCTTCTCTATATCATCTGCATTTTAGTCTGTAAAGTAGATCATTTTCCTCTCAGACCAAAGTGGAGAACAAATCAGACCACAAAATTACAATCAGGATCCATTTATTTTGACACAAAATTACATCTGTAATCTATTTTGTTTTATTTGTTTTTTTAACATGTAAATGAAAAAAAAACATTAAACCTCACCTGATAGGCCGCCCAAATATATTGGTATTTTCTTCACAGCGCCGGAGTCCTTCCTCATTAATGGACAGCACCTGTCACCAAAGAGAATTCTGGGTTAATAACGTAACGTAGATAAACCAATCCCCTTTGCATTCACTCAATATGAAGATTAACTGCACGTTTTATGTCTGCTTAATAGATAAAGCTCTTTAACATAGCTAGGTTACCCTTAATTTAATGGCGAATTTTTGGATGCAAGTGGACGGGACTACAGCGACTAATAGCACCAGCTTAAACAGTGTGGTGTGGAGTCTTTATGATTAATTATGCCTAGTACACACCGCTGTTAATAGCTGGTGTTTGACATGTATGCTTACTGCTTGGTAAACCTGCCTTAACACAGAGTAAAAACAAATAGTGTAAGTGACTGGACTTAGACACATGTGGCTCCAAGCAAGCATTTGATTTGCTTCAGTGTTACTGCTGCCTGCAGCGATGACAATAACACTCGGTACTCTGTACACTACGGTGAGAGCCTTTGAGAACTCACTTTTCAGGCTCTGATAAAAATGAGGACGAAGTCCAAGGTATTTTCTACACTTGGTAGAAAGTGCACAAGACCTTTAAAGACTAAAGTGATGTAAACCTCTGCAGAATAATACAAAAGGTTACAGATGCATTAAAATAGTTTTAAAGTATTTTGCAAATGTGCTATCCAGACAGTAAATAAAAAAAATTAAATAAAAACTGTGTACCTGAAAGCAAAAAAGGTGAATTAATAAAAGCAGAAAGCTTTCGGGACTTATTACAAATGGTAAGAGACTTACATGTCTGAGGAGCGACTCTTCCCCGAGAGCTCTGACCAAACCTTTTGTGTCCATCTGTCCAAGTCTCAGCACATACAATGGACGACCATCTAATAAGAATAAACCTCATAAAATCAATGAATTAGCCCCACACTACAGAGCAATATACTTTGTAGCTGATCCCCCCCCCCTCCCCCTAATGGGACTCACTGGAGTGAGAACATTTAAAATGGAGACTAACCTACAAGTATTTTCTTATTACATAGGACAAATTAAGTCAAGTAATAGTGTCATAATGCTGTTGTTTGTTTTGCCCTTCATTTCCAACCTGCTCCACTATCATTCCCCCTTAATCACAATCCTTAAATTACAGAATGCAGGAAAAACAGTCCATCAGAATTATGGATTTAAAAACATTTATATGACCCACTTTATCTACACGGTTTCCAAGAAATCGACTCATCTGATATCTGCAGATTAGGAGGACAGCAGACCGCAGCTACTAAACTATTCAACTATTAAGATGTATAAACAGTAACTAGCACTAAAGATTTTTTTCTCCAACTTGTATTGACGACGCCCTTGTACCTATTGGACTTCCTTGAGCTCTAATCACTTGTCATGAAATCTCAACAGAAAGCTCATTGCGCACCTGAATCATGGTGGTGCCAGCCCCCAGCGTAGTAGTCCTGCAGAACCTGCGGAGGGCTCCACGTGCTCAGTAGGTAGTCTACTTGGTGCTGTTTACGCCAGGTGAGCGATTGGCACATGAGTTCTCTGGCCTTGTCAATGTTGAAGTCACGTGCACGCAGGAACCTTAGGATGTGCTCGTCTTTGGGGATCTATATAAAAGACAAGGACTTTATTACACATGACATAACGGTTCTCTGGCACATACCAAAATCTAGAAAGAATAAAAAAGAAAAAAAAGAAAGAAGAGAAATGATGCTGGTAGACAACTCCGAAACACCAAGATATAGAAATACACATAGGAAATGGAGCCACTTACTTTGCCCTTGTGGGTTTCCTGTAGCCATTGCCGTAGGCGAATAAGGCAGCTCTCCTGCAGAGGTGTGAGGTCTCCCAGATAACGTTTGATGTAATCCGCATCTAGTTTATCTACAAAACACAGCAATATACTCAGGAGATGCTCACTACCTCACTAATCTCAGGAATACACTAATCTTCTCATGAAATGACCTCAAAACAATGACCAAGAAGATATCTGCAAGCATTGTAAATGGTGTCTGAAAAAGTGCTTTGCATGCCAAGCCTGCAAGTTTTATTTTTATTAGCACATTACTTTCTACTACATAATTACAGTTTACTAGTCTAGATTAAAAAAAATGTTGCCTCCTGCTAAATAAAAGCCACACTCTCCTGACAATTCCTTAGTTCTGGAGGACATACCATCTGGAGTGCTGCTGAGTGGCTCAGGAGGACTGGATGATGAGGATAGGGCATCCCTGCTACTATGCCCATCAGTAGAAGTTGTAGTAGGTATATTTTGGGCAGGGGACACAGCATGGCATGAGGTAGATGTTTGACACTCTTGTTGATGCTTGGTAACAGGAACCCATCGAGGCATAGATGTAATGCCCTCCTCATCCATTTGCTTCAAGTAATACTCTATGATCTCTTTACCCTGAAAAAAGAAAAAAAGATCAAGCAATTAAGATATTATACTAAACTATATAACCAATACTTTTATTTTCTTATTTGGGAAACACTTGCCTTTTTTATATTGCTGGTGTACTGTTTCATGGCAATCTTCTCCACTGTGCTTTCAAAACCGAAGAATGATTTGATGTCCAGGCTGGCAGACTGCTCAAAGCATGTCCAGTCATCATTGTCAGGGTGTACCTTGAGAACAAAGGCGAAAAATGTCTATCCCATAATGCTTTGGGGAACAGGTAGCAAAGACCATTTCTAAATACTTCCACATTAAAAGACATGAACATCAAACACAACCTGCACCGGAAGCATCATGGGCATATTGCTTCTCCCCATCAATCTGACGAGACTCTAAGAGGATAGTTATAATGCTCCTGCTACTAGAAAATATATACTTGTCCTACTTTTGGTGAAAAATTATGTCAAACACACAATGCAACAAAGTTCAAAAAGCCACTTTGGAGTAGAAAAATTGAGGACATGAAGCCAAGACTGACCAGGTAGAAACCAAAATAGTTTAAATGCTGTCAATCCAACATATGGCCGATTAAGAAATCCAGAAACTTCTCCATGATCTTTTAATCTTCCAAAATAAGTCTATATTTCTGGGTCAGTAGTGATCCCACCTGTTTACTAAGCAAGAGTATATCAAACATCCAGCGATTTCAGTTTTCTACCATTTACCCAAGATAAACAAAACCTTACAGAATTCCCCCGGCCGGCCCATAATTTTTGGAATTAATTTACTAGCACAGGGTTTTGCAAACCCAGTCCTCAGGGCTCCCTAACAGTGCAGGTTTTATGGATCACATGTGACATAATTAGGACCACCTGTGGATCTGTTACAATGTGTCAGTCAGTAATGACTACACCTGTGCTCCAGCAAGGAGATATGGAAAACCTGCACTGTTAGGGAGCCCTGAGGACTGGGTTTGGGAAACCCTGCACTAGCAGTTAATCTATCTCAGTATTTGGATCATTACCTTTCAGAAATACGTGAAAAAGTAGGCACCCAATCTTCAGGATACAACACAAATATTACAAATTCTACAGAATGTGACCTGGCAATCTGATTACTGGCTAGTCACAAGCGACGTTACGTCGCTGTATATGGTGATCGACCATTCACAAAGATTAGCCAGCATCAAATATCTCACACATGATCAGGACATCAATCTAGAACATACTGAATTCATTCTTGAAGGCATACATTTCATACTCAAACATAATTATTTCTGGTTTCAGGAAAAATTTTACATACAGATTTGAGGAACTGCCATGGGGACCAGGTTCACTCCAAGCTACACCAATCTTTTCATGAGCAAGTGGGAAGATGAAGCGATATCGTCTAAACATGGCTTTGGAGCGAGCCTGGTCCTCTAGAGGAGATATATAGACAATATCTTCCTCATCTGGAAGGGAGATGAACAATCCCTACTCAACTTCATACCTCACATAAATAATCCTTACCAATTGAAATTCACCACAAAATACAGCAAAAACGTAATTGAATTTCTAGATTTATCCATATACATTCAAGACAACAGATTGGTAACCAAGACATACTATAAACAGGTAAATGTTAATAGTTATATCTTGGCTACAAGCAATCGTTACCCACAATGGCTTTCCAACATCCCGACAAGCCAGTTTAAGAGTCAGAAGAAATTGCGCAAATAAACAACTACAGAGTACAAGGTAAACATTTAAAATCCCAATTTGAGCAAAAATGTTACAACAAAGATGCCCTGGAGTTAGCCCACACTAAGCACCATATCTGAAGTTATAATATAGAATTCTAAAATAAAACAGAATAGCTAATACTATTTCCAATACCCCTGTTGCCGTATGCAGGTTTAGAGGGAAGGGGGGTGGGGTAGATTAATCCCCTAAACTTCTCTAAACTGGTTAATTGTAACATAAAGTGGACCAAAAGAGAAAAAGAAATGGATCAGATGCACTCTACTCTCTAATATTTACAGATGGATTGGAAATGTAGAGAGGTGAACATAAAACATAACTTTTATTCAAAACTAAAAGCGAAATAATTGGTCAATACTAATTAAAAACAAGTGTGTGTGTTAAAATCCACTGATTGAGTATTAACACCTCTAATAAGAATAGGAAGGGATATGTCCTGAGTAGTCTAATATTCTTGAACTATTATGTTGCCATATTTCTGCATGGGAAATAAAGAATCTGTACTAAATAGTAATAGATTATCGGTATGATAACCGCTTCCCATCCAGTGGTAACCAGCTTTTGATAGATAGTAAGAGCAAGTACAGCTGCAATTAATCCTACTGGTATATACCGTGTCTTGCTAACTGCCTAACTGTTGTTCCTTATAGCTTTGGGTCTAATGGAGCAAAAGGGGTAAATTCCCTAGCATGTAGAGCTGACTACCTAGTTCTTGTTCATTCTAACTAGAAATCTATTGGAGCAATTAGAGACAAAGTTTCCCTGTAATAACAAGAGGTAGAGTACACAATCAGCGGAACGCCGACGCGCGTTTCGCTATGTGTGCTTAATCGTAATTGTAACATAAAACCTGTATATAGTTTTAATGCTTAAAGGAACCTGGACAAATGCATAACAAATATCTGTGTATAGTTTTATATACTACCTAACCCTACCCAGTTTACTCAATTAAACTGTTCTACACTGTGTTGAGGAATCACTTTAACCAATAGGCAATCAGTACAGTGCTCACATGGAACTCAAGTGTCTATTTAACAGCTGTCAATCAAAGTGTGGACATATAAACTGACATTGTTGGGATTCGCACATTCCCCATTGACGAAACGCATTTGGGTACCTTCCCTCACTAACCACCAACCAGGAATCAGCCATCAGGAAGCAGTGAGTGCGTTCCACAGTGGAACGCACACCTTCTCATACTACAGCACCACAAAGGGTCGCGAGTCTGCTACTATCAAGAAGCTGGCCAGCGTGTTTAGAACCACAAGGATAAGGAAGGACTACTTAATAGCAAGTATTGCTGTATATGCCCTCATCTTACGAGACCAAAGTGGCAACACTTCTTTGGTATTAGGCATTCGTATTTTTGATACGTTTGGATCAGTTTTATCACCAACTTGTTATGGACTCCAGAGTTGGTTATCCAGACTAGCAGCAACTGAAGTCAGTTTCCTCCAACAGTTCTGCCTATTCTAAATAGTTTTTTGCTTTTATCTTTCGATTAAATTCTATGTGTATTTATCCTTATTTTAGTTTGCTTAGGTTTTATATCCTTGTTTAAATAAACATTTATATTTATTTAATCAGGTCCATTCCCTCATTAAACATAGCCATAGTCCCACATATTATTGTCTAAACATAGTATGGATCATTAGCGCTGGATCAACTGTATTTTAACTTCATGCTGTTCATGCCTGCTCCATGAGTTCATTTTGTTTCAGAAGACTAGAAACTAGATTTACTAAGCTGCGGGTTTGAAAAAGTGGGTATGTTGCCTATAGCAACCTATCAGATTCTAGCTCTCATTTTGTAGAAGGTGCTAAAAAAATGAAAGCTAGAATCTGATTTGTTGCTATAGGCAACATCCACACTTTTTCAAACCCGCAGCTTAGTAAATCTAGCCCTAGGTCTTGAACCTTGTTACTTAATTCTTACAAGCAAAATGAATCAAGTTAAATATTCACTAGTAAATGTTTATACACCAAACAATGCACAACAAGTTTTCTTCCCAAAACATTAGGATGTATTCATTCCACAAACAAGGAGAACTGATTAAGCTGGAGATTGTACAGTCCATAACAGGGGTCGGCAACCCCCGACACGCGTGCCGGAGGTGGCACGCAGCCCCGAGTCCTGGCACGCCGGCTGTCCGACTGTTCTAAATGACAGCCGGAGAAGAGCTGAACAGCTGCGCAAGCGCAGCAGTTCAGCTCTTCCCCGGCTGTCATTTCTTCCCCGACACTGAACTGCTGCGCAAGCGCAACATCTCAGCACTTCTCCGGCTGTCATTTATTAAAAATGACAGCCGGAGAAGAGCTGAACTGCTGCGCTTGCGCAGTAGTTCAGTGCCGGCTGCGCAGTTCCTCCCAAGCACTTTTGCGGACTGGATCACTGCTAGAAGAGGTAAGTATAAAATTATATAATTTTTTATTAATTTATTAGTGTCCTAAAAAAAATTTTTTTATGCAATTCTGAGGCCATAAGATTAAATGGGGGCATTACTGTGGCATAAAATGTATTGGGGGCAACTGTGGCATATTATGTGTTTCTGGGGCAACTGTGGCATATTATGTGTTTTTGGAGGCAACTGTGGCATATTATGTGTTTCTGGAGGCAACTGTGGCATATTATGTGTTTCTGGAGGCAACTGTGGCATATTATGTGTTTCTGGGGGCAACTGTGGCATACTATGTGTTTCTGGGGGCAATTGTGGCATATTATGTGTTTCTGTGGGCAACTGTGACATACTATGTATTTATGGGGGCAACTGTGGCAAAGTATGAATTGGGAGCACAGCTATGTGGCATAAGATGAATTGGGGGCACAATTATGAGGTATGATGTGAACTGGGGCACTACTGTGCGGCATAACATTTTTTTTGCTGGTCCCTTACTGTTAATATGATATTAGCCTCATAAAATGAGAAATATATATATATATATAGTCCCCTCTGGAGACCTAATTTTGAAAAAAAAAAACGATATTTTAAAAGTACTTTTTTAAAAAAAAAAAAAATATTGAGTGCAGGGGAATCGGTAATGGCTAAATCCCCTTCAGCTCAGGTACCTGCAGACGCCAGGTCATGTGACTGCAGTGGTCACATGGTACTCGGTGGGCTGCTGGATATCTTCCTAAGCTGTGCAGTGGAGAATAAGGCAAGAAGAAGGTGTGATGGAGAGGGGCATGTGTCACTAAAGGTGCTGGGCATAGGAGGGGCAAGTGTGATTAAAACATGTGGGCAGAGGGGACATATGTGAGCAAAGCTGCTGAGCAAGGGGGCATGTGTGAGTAATGCATTTTTCTATAAGAGGGTGGCCTGGTGCTTTTCACTTGCTAGACACGCCCCCAATGATGTACTGCCACACCCCCAATTATATGACCACTCGCATGGGAAAAAAATGTGCGGCGGCACAACATTTTTTTTTAACTATAAGGGAGGACCCATGGAGTTGCTGTACTGGGGCCATGAATTTCTCTAGGCAGGTGTGTGTGTGTGTGTGTGTGTGTGTGTGTGTGTGTGTGTGTGTGTGTGTGTGTGTGTGTGTGTGTGTGTGTGTGTGTGTGTGTGTGTGTGTGTGTGTGTATTATATATACACACACACACACAACTGGCACACCTGGGCTTGACTAGAATTTAGCCGGCACTCCGATAGAAAAAGGTTACCAACCCCTGGTCCATAAAATACATCAGGACAAAGCAGACACTTAACATCTCTCACACATCAACCTCCAGGTGTAAAGGTCTATACTCATTCCTCAAACATTTGTTTTTGAACACTTGGAGACTACCTCAACTGACAACCATACATAAACCTACTTGTACATATTTTTGCACAGATTTGATTCAGTTCAGCCAAACAACTACCCAGCATTTGTAGTTCAAGTCTATACAATGACATAGTAGGACCATGTCCCTATAACTATTCCTCAAGGACAACCAGCTGCATAAACTTCTTCTGGCGACTTACGATTGTGTCATCAAGTATGGATTCATTATGTCATCTAATGCTCAAATAGAGATCATCAACTCTTTTCTTCTATAAGGATCTCAAAATAATTACAAGAAAATTCAACCTCCGCCGCTCATCCCAAATCGAAAAAGCTTCAAGACTCCGTAATTAACATTTTTACAAACAAAAATAAGCAGCAAATTTAGGATGACTGTCCCACCCCCACAACAGCATAATATCCATTATAGCATGTTCATATGCTCCCTAACATTACCCTAAGAAGAATACAAATTCATACAACTTCGGTTTCACAACTTGCCCTTCTCCTACCTCTTTAGAAGCAATGGACTCTTGTTATTGTAAAGTGATCAACCTACACTTACACTTTACGCAGAGGAATAAGAAGAAAATACTGAGAAAATAAATACTCCGAACTTCAAAACATATCAGGTAAAACAGAAACAGTGTTTATCCACAAGGAGGGCAAAGACAAATAATTGCACCTACTGCAGACCTCTGCTGAATGGTGTAATAACCACCAAAAAACTTACTAGACTGAATTCCCCACACAACAGGATGCCAAGAATCATGTATAATAGGCATTCATGCTAGTCACCCTTAAGACATCTACAAGTCTACACTACCCCCACACGTAGCTAGGTCTGGAAATATCTGGACAGTGACAATTTTTGCTCTGTACGCCACCACAATGGATTTGAGATTAAACAATGGAGATGCAGTTGAAGTGCAGACGTTCAGCTTTAATTCAAGGGGTTGAACAAAATTATTGTATGAAACATTAAGGAATTCATCATCATTTATTTATATAGCGCCACTAATTCCACAGCGCTGTACAGAGAACTCACTCACATCAGTCCCTGCCCCAGTGGGGCTTAGAGTCTAAATTCCCTAACACACACACACACACACACAGACAGAGAGGGAGAGACTAGGATCAATTTTTTGATAGCAGCCAATTAACCTAGTATGTTTTTGGAGTGTGGGAGGAAACCGGAGAACCCGGAGGAAACCCACGCAAATACAGGAAGAACTTACAAACTCCACACAGTTAAGGCCATGGTCGGTAATCAAACACATGACCCCAGTGCTGTGAGGCAGAAGTGCTAACCACTAGGCCACTGAGCTGCCCAGGAATTGCAACTATTTGAATACAGTCCCCCATTTTTTCATGGCTCAATTGAAATTGGACAAATTAACATAACCATAAATAAAATGTTTATTCTTAATACTTTGTCATGAATCCATCGCAGACAATGACTGTGTGGACATCACCCAATGCTAGGTTTCCTTCTTTGTTATGCTTTACCAGGCCCTTAGTGCAGCTTTCTTCATGGGTCTTTCTGCCTTTAGTGTTGTCTTCAGCAAGTGAAGCACATGCTCGATGGGGTTGAGATCAGGTGATTGACCACTGCACAATATTCTACTTCCCCTTAAAAACATCTAGGCTGCTTTTCGCAATATTTTGTTCACCTCTAGTGCATGAACAGGGCTTAATACTCAGGGCCAAAATCTGCAGGCAAAGCTAACAGAGCAAGACAAACATGTAAATACTTACAGTGTAACAGCAATATTCATGGACAACTATCCGGCTACCAAAAGTCTCGTTGTAAGCTTCAATGTGCAGGGTACGGTCCCGTCTGTTTAAGGAATTTTTCTGGATAAAGTATACAAAGTCTACTCCTGCAATCTAGAAAACAGGGTGGGAGTTAAACAAAAAACACAAGTCAAATATATCTTTACTCACAGTGAGTTATTATTACTTGAGTACTAGCTGAATTAATTGCGACAAGAGGAGGCGACAATTCAAGAAAACCAAACACATAACAAGACCCCACATCAGACAAGAGACTATTGTTGGTACTCATGGTTTTATGGGGGAGGAGAGAAGCCCTATCAATGCAGAGGAAACCCCTTGGCCCACTGCAATTTCCTAATTTAACATTAATAAGAGCTTCAATACACTGCAGGTGGCACATTCAGCAGACCTTCCCCCCCCCCCCCCAAAACCAGCTACAATTCCTACCAAGCTACCAATTCCACCAGTCCTCCAGAAACACCAGCCAATCAAAAGATTTCAATTTTATTTGACCTTTTTCAGCTTCAATCTCATTTTTGGCTGTGCATATTGTCGGCCATTACGGTAAGGAATCAGATTCCATCCTCTTCATTGGCGCAATGGGTCTTCATGGTCTGTTCCGGAGACACATCACACTGAACTGAATCTCCCCCAAAATGTTGCCCTGTAAATGGCAGTTCCCAAAAGTCCGATCTCCTAAACTTGATTGGCTTATTTTGCATACTGTCCCCAGCAAGCAACATCAGAAAAACCATCATTGTTGGTCATGTGTATAAAAGAAAGACTGTTTCAAAGGCATATACTCTACAATGAAATCTCCATTTTATGATGCATTCTTCCTAAACCTTGGAGCCTAAAGATTTAATATGAAGGAACAATTGTATGCAAGGAGAACAGCAGAGAACACCAAAGGATGTAGCTGCAAGAATGGCAACACCAGAGAATGTGGGTTAGGGAGGAGAGAGGTATTGTAAGTGAACGGCAGACAAAGGGAGATTAGAATACCTGTAAGCATATGGAATTCAGAGGCTAAACAGATCTAGCTCAGCAGTAATGATGACAGCTACTGGAGAACTGTTGAGTCTAGCTTCCAGACTGAACTATAGAAGACCATGTCCGGTGGTGGACTCACCTTCTTAAGTAGCCTTGGAGCATCCACATCCAGCTTGCAGCGTCTCTCCACCACATGTACTGCTCCATCTTCACTGAGGAACTCGTTCATGATATCACTGCCAACAAACATGGGAATGAGATGACACGTGGGGAAACGCCGTTCATATGCCTGCAGAGGAAGAGAAGGGAAGACATAAGTAGGATAGGTTGAGTTTACATTCCCATTTTTTGGTGATACTTTTCCACATTTGGGACAATACACAGAAGGAAAGCAAACACTTGCAATTCACAAGAATGCTGGCTTTATTTACATGGTACGGAGTGTCCTGGCAAAACCATCATGGGCCTTATCTGTGCTACAAAAGGCACAAAAGAGCGCCCTCTTTGGCAACAGAAAGATACCACAACATACGCACTAGTAATTGCTCTGTTTAATCCAAAGACATGACGAGGTCTATTTATATAATAGAGGGAGAATTCTCTCAAACTTCGGGATGCTGTGGAGAGGGGTCTTGCACTGTACACCTTAAAAACAAACACACACCGTAGTCCTACATACTGTAGATTGAATTTATGCAAGATATTTGATATGTAAAAGATAGCATTTAATGTTTGGGGGGGGGGGGGGGGAGATGTTTGGTTGGCTAAAGCTCTTCTACTTAGTTTTACCATTAGAATGGTACTGTGACATGATGGTGCTGAACATTCTGGCTTCATGTCCAGTATACATTAGCTGGTGTAAGCAGAAACTGTTCTTTGAAGGGGTCCATTACTCATGCAGTCCGTATGTACAAAGTTCAGCTGACTGTACTGTACGTCACTCTAGGCACTTATTCTCCTTGAGTGAATTGGGTCACAGTGGGGAACACAGCTGTGCTCCTTAGGGACACAGAGTAATCAAGGAGGGAGCTCAGTGTGAAATGAAAGTCAGCAGGAAATCGGCGCCAACTGCTCCTGGGTAAAATGTACTTGTCTTTCAGGATATTACATTAAAAAGAAAATCAGTTTTCATGCTCAACAATCATATACAGTCAATGTCATTTTAAAACCTGGAGCTTGCAGGATACAAGCAATACATTTGACAAGGCCTGAAAGGTAAACAGTGATCTGTCCCATACAGGCACTTGAGAAGTTGGCCAGGAAAGCGTATTTCTTTTTATTATTACATGAATGTTTTACCTTGTAAAGACACCACCAACACACTATCTGATTTGTTCACTAAACAGTTTAGTCTTTAACGTGTATGGTTTTGGACTGTTGTATTTGTGGGCTACTGGAAGCCCTGGGAAGACGCAGTCAGTGTCGCTCCAACCTGTGGCTCTCCAAGTGTTGTGAAACTACAAGTCCCAGCATTCCTTGCCAGCTAACAGACTGTTTACAGGGTGAACAGACAAGGACTCTGGAACTTTCCCGACGATGGATGAAACTGTATTTCCACCTTTTAAGTGAACGTGTTTTCCCTATTGATTTATGTGTGTTCCATTTATTACCAGTCAATTGTTTATTATTTCAATGAGAGTACCCTCTGGTACTAAACTCAGTTTGTTTCGCCGTACTGTTTGGTCTGTGTTTCTACCCACAGTGGAACACTTAGCAGGATATGCTCACACCTACAGCACCCATAACCATCAGAGTATGATAGTTTGGTGGTTTTCCACTAGAAACTACGCACACTGTAATCTTGCCAAAACAAAACACACATATACACAAACACACACACACACACACACACACAGTGAAGCGGGGAGTAAACAATGGTACGGCATACCGCCACTTCTCGTAATGCCTTCATTGTATTACATTCCATTCCCTTATATTCTCATTATATTTTTCATAAGCCACTTCGACCACTGTGTATACAATATGTACATACACACACATAAGTAGACATTAAATTTTGGGAATTAAGAAATCTCAAAACCATAACTTTTGGCCTCTTTGTATCAAACACAACAAAATGCCTTTGCATAGACCTGCCAAGTTTATATAACTGGAGAACAGCCCGTTCACACCAGTACCATGTGCGGGCAGCTTGGCCTCAGAACATAGTCTGATGCCACATGCTAGACCAAGCTGACTGGGAATAGTCAGAACAGCTTCGATCTGAATACACAGCTCCAAGCATGTTTTTGATGATATTGTCTAATTTTATTTTATGGTGTAGAAAACGGTTTGATGAGAGACATACTGGTCAGGATGATTCCATTACGCGAATATAATGTATTCATTTACTCTTTCCGTTCAAAAAAAAAAAAGTACAAAAAAATACAGACAAAACTTTTGACCTTGGCATTCCAGGTCATCCTGGATTAAAGAAAGAAAATGAAAAAATAAAAAGCAGACATACTCTTTCCTCCACACAGGCCGTGGAAACTGAAGACAAAGAAGAAATGAAAGTAATAGATTTGTGTTTACAGAGAACAACCATCATCAAGCAGTGATGTCACGAAAAGTGTATCCTCAATACAAAACACTGGGAGTTGCAGTATGTTCTACCCTTTACAAATTACGTGCAGAGTGCTTCCGGAATGGTCGCAAAGGCACTCCGCGTTACCGCAATATCATGGGTCTCTCTACGCCTCCCCCCCTAAAGTCAGGTATATTTATAAACACACATTTTTATATTACATGAAGTGTAATAATGTATTTTTGATCAAGAGCAACACAAAATCAGAAGTATTCACATTCCTTATCCCATTTATGCTTTCCTTGGACATTTGCAGGATAATACATGCTGCTCTAGTTCATTTATATTCTATTAGGATACTTGAACACAATACAAAGACAAAACGTACATATCTATATCTTTCACTGTGCTACAAGCCCTGTGCACTGACGGGGTTAAGGGGCCGGCTAGCTTCCCCATACCAGTTACTAGCAGTGCTGCCTGAACAGCATTGTATCTCACAATAGAGATCTCTCAGAGGAGACCCAATTCAGGAAACAAAATTATTCCGCTTCTATTATCAGAAATGCAGCTAAGCTTTCCCATCAGTTAGACCCACCCAGAAACTTCCTATAGTCAGCAATCAGCTTTAGACGTGGAATTATTGTCAAAGAAGCACTTTAAAATATAAGCCAAAGGAAAATACATACATCTATTTGTTAGGCATTAGACATGGAGAATGGGTCATTTACTCAGATGCCAACTTGCACTTACAGCAGTAGCTGCACCAGGAAGATAGTCAGCACAATGGCGATTAGGAATGTGAATGAGTCAAGCAGCAGCCATAGGTGGACGATACAATGTACAAAACATGTTTGTGCATGTTTAATCACTTCTATCCCCAGTGTTCTTTGAAATGATCTGTGTTGCTCAGCTGCTATAGATATTTTCTACTTTAAAAGCAGGCACAAATCTTGAAGGAATAAGCAACATAAGCCACAGAAAACCAAAGACACCGCACCCAAAGATAATTTCACACATGCCAAATATCCTCCCAAATAAACATGTGAGCTAGGTTATTATCAAGTGTGTGTGTGTGTGTGTGTGTGTGTGTGTGTTCTGGCCCGTCGGCAGCACAGATGTAACTGTTTTCAGAACACAGTGTTCGTGCGAGTGATTGCATACCAGCTAACGTGCACAAGTCTTACAGAGATAAACTAGCCTCCCACATTCCACTTCCCCAACCACCCAAAAAAAACATGTTCAGATTGTGACAAATGTGTGATCGCCATGATGAGAGACTGCACAAATATTCAAATAATGTTTAATGAGGAACACTCAGGAATTCAGCTTAATGAAAACTGTCCAACCAAGAAATTGCAAAGCATCTACTTGATATACAGAGATGTAAATTAATAAGCCTGTATGAAACCCTGCACTGCCTTGGAATATAAAGCACCAGATTAATCACATACTGTACTTTTGTGGACAAATGTGCATTGTGCACGCATTCTGGTATCCCTTATGGGGAAGCCTTGCACAGGGCACTTCAATTATGCAAAAATAACTCCGGTAGTTCGTGAATCACAATGAGAAATTTCAGTTACACTGAAGACCACTAAAGGAATCACCTAGGCTTGCAAACTGGTCTAAAGTCAAGATTGTCCAACATAACTGGACACATATAAAATATTCAGTCAATTACAACAGGGTTGAAACATAACTTATAGTTGTATTGTATGTGTTGATGACATTTTGGAAAATAACTTAATGTTTTCATTAATATCCCTAAATTGCGGAGCTGCAGTTATATCTGCATCAGTCCCAATGAATTTGTCGCTTTTCACTAAGCTACAAATGATAAGTAGCATTATTATCAATTGATTGATGGGGTTAGCTCACCATATTGGGTAGAAATTAGCACAGAGGTCACCAATGGATACAGACAACACCTTTTTTTTTGAGTTTATATGTTTAGCCAGAAACGATCTTTCATTAGTCAGGTTGAATAACCGGATACTAATGTAGGAGAAAGAAGTGAACCTTGTTGAAAATGTGGACTATCTTTGTAAAACCATAAAAATAGCAAATTATAAGGGGGAATTTAATGGCCGGCTACGTGGCGTGCGTACATCGTGCCTCGCGCATTGCCGGCAAATACGGTAAAAATCTCTGCTCACCTCTATGGGGTGCGAGGAAAAGTGAATGGAGATTTTACAGAAATTTCCACCACGAAGTGTCTCCAAAATGTTTAAGACACTTCATGGCTAAATTAATTCCCCCCAAGGAAGCGATGTGGCTCCTCTGGGTCCAATAATGTGAAGGAAATTAAAAAAAAAAAAAAACAATTGCACGCTCACAATTCAAATAGAAATATACATTTTAAAAAATGGACACACTCACAAGAATGTCTATTGAGACTTTCTGGCATACAGTGGTTTTCTGGAATTCACATCTATGGTCATGATTCAGGACAAGATAATACCGGCAAATATTGGTGTTGAAAATGAGGTAAGGCTATTTTGGTGGTACTTTTTTCAATATTTTATATTAAAAAGCACTTGAAGACAAAAATGGATACTCCTAAGGTCAGAGAAGATTTGAAGCCAGTGAAGATCTAAAAATTACTCTGACCAGTTAAAAAGGAGAGCATCTATTTTTGACTTCTGTAGAAATTTCCTTGGGGATAGGCCTCCAGTTTAGCCTTTCCTAATATTAAATAGAAATATTTCGGATTTCCTCTGCTGTTGAGCAAAAACCACACAGTAAAGTCAATGGAAGAACAAGACAGGAAACCTGAGCCATCTGCAAATGTTATAAGAAAAAATGGTAGGCAATCCTCCCGGATCCTAAAAAATGCCGAAATTCACGCCACTGAATATCAGGGGGAAGGAGCGGGGGGAGGTCCTAATCGCGTTATTAAGCCCCCCTATTCAATGCGGTGAATTTAGGAATTTTATCATGGGGGCATGGCTGTGGTGCCGCAGGTACGTCACCACACCCCCTTCTACCCGTCACGTGACCAGTCCTCCCGGAGCCACAAAGTCGGCAACTATGTTGTTATGTAACAGGAGTATGTACAATTACAAACATTTACATTTTACATATAAGGGACGTATGCACCAGAAAAGGACAATTAAAGAGGCCAGTCTCCACTGGTTTATTTTGTAGGATTAAGGGTGCCATAATGAAATATTCTATGTAGATCTAAAATTAATTTACAATTGCTTTGGATTGGAAAATGGCAATTTGAAAATACAAAGGAGGGCAGAGCTTCCACGGAGGTACCACAAGGGAAACTATTGCATATGCAAACATATTCAACATCTATTTCTCTTCTCATCAGACAGGCAGTACATCTGACACCTCACAGTTCAGCATATATGAAAATCACATTACCAAAGCTGCAAGGGATTTTCATGGCAAATTGTTACAAGAAAAAGCCTTGCAGCCTGAAACCCAGCTGAAAAGCTTTGCAAATCTACTTTCCTGGCTGTGTGCTGGATTTACATGACATCAAAGCAGGCAGATTTCAGATGCAGACCCTAAAGGCCTGTATTATAGCTGTGACAAACAATAACTGTTGCAGTGGATGCAGAAATAACCAGAGAGAAGTGCAGCAAAGCTAAGCTTTCCCCTGAATGTGCTAAAATTAAAACACTGTATTAGGTATACATTAAAAATACTGAAATTTAGTGAAAATGAGGAACTTGATTAGTATAAACACAGAGACAGTGTTCACGTCCATGATGTAAGGACTGGTCCAATACATAATAAAAACATAACTCCGCATATTAGAAAGATAAGTTTACTTACAGCCATAATTAATTCAAAGCCGTGTTTATACACCCGGACGGGTGATTGGTACTTCTGCACCATTCTGACTGGATCTTATAACACTGAGACCTGCAGAGGGGGAAAAAGAAAAAACTTTGAGGAACACAAGAGGATTCATATTGATATAAAAACTGCTGAGGGTCAAACAGATTCCAAATGATGCACTCACACCACCATCTATTCCCATCTAATGACTTCTGTCTCACAAAGTACTCTGATGGTGACACAAAAACAGATGTCCCAATTCTTCACAAGCTGCTACACTTATGTACCCAGAAAAGGGCAGACCAGTCACAGCTGATGCTGAAATACTACAGACCCCTCCATTACGTTGCATGATTAGCGTACACTGTAATGAAAGCTATGCGAGTCATGCAGGAGGCCCGGCTCAGGTATTTCTAGTAAATCCCATATATATCTGAAAGCCTTTCATGAGCATTTCATTCCCAGCTATACCCTATCCTTTGTAAATGTCACCATTCGCTATATTGAGCAAGTCATAACTACGAGAAGAAATATTTCTTGTGGTGTCACCAATAACATGTAAATGACGGATGCAGCGAGTGGAGTTATATCTTACTGTAGGGCTTATGTTGAGGAAAAAAAAAACTGAGGTATCATTTATGGGAAAGGATCAATCCAAAAAGAGTACAATATGAAAAGAATATTAGGGGTTACGGTCTTACAAGTGGAAAGACAGTAACAAGATTCCCACAATTGTCAGGATCATTGCAACTTTTGACCAACCTACTTTACAGTAAAGATAATAACTTTATTTTATACAAAGTCTTGTTTGAACCAGTTTTTGCCCTTTGTTATCTTGCTGAAATATAATTAACGTCTACAGACATGTCATCCACAGCACAGTAAACCAATGTCCAACGGCATTGTTTAACCTCCAGAGTCAGTCAAAATTACAGATGAAAATGTCTGCCCAGGACATAGTTCAACAATGTAATACATAACATATATTGAAGGAAAAGGTTACTGTGATGAGAAAAGTTCAAATGGTTCTTTAACAACAATTATATATGAATGTAATTGTTGTAAAACTTCACACACTTCTGCTCAAGAACAAAATATTTTAAAAAGGTGTCCCCCCACCCCCACTTATAAACGTTTCTCCGCCATAACATTACGCCTTTAGGAGTGTTTACACATACTCTGGGAAAACGGATACAAATGCACCCTTAAGGAATGTTTGTCTAATGAGATTTCCTTATGTTGTACTTTTACCAATAGAATCCATTACCCTGGCAATGAGTGTCAATGGTGGAGAAAACAGGCAAGTTGCATTTAAAAACTGTAAATGCAACGTTAACACTTTAGAACGCAATAGTGTGAACAGCACTACAGCCTCTTATTTATTTTATTTTTAATGGGTTTTTCATGCATTTATTAAGGTGTAAAAAAATAAAAGTATTAAAGCAATAATGGCAGATAGGTGCAAACAGGGTTACAGACTAGAATAATCGGACTTTCCAGCATTGGCCGCAAGGTCTACAAAACTTGACACCATACAGGTGCCTGACAGAAACCCAAGATCCCATAATCCCCGGCTATCACAGTATAATGCATTCCTGGAGGCCAGGATAGCACAAGGAAGAGGAATAAGCAACATTTCCCACTGCCCATCATCATTTTTGCTTTAATTGAAAACTGGCAGAATTTACAGAGGTTAAGTAGTGATCTATACACCTATAACCAGCTAAAATAGTATAGATAATTAATGAAATTACAAAAAAAGCAGCCAAATGACATTTTGTATATGTCATGAGCTTATTATTATTATTATTATTATGATGAGCTCATTATTATAAATTGCATCTATTTTAACAACACAAAGATTTGCCCACCAAGAAGGCAGCATGTGCAAGTGGTGCAACATTTTGAATCTTGTGATGTGAGCATTTTGGTGGATTGTGGAATGTGCACTAGCCGCATTTATTTGCCAAAAGGCAAAAACAAGATTGATCCCTGATTATAGGGATGTCAAGGAGTTCCTGCAAAAAGACTTGAGTATTATTTGTCCAATGTGGTGGGGACCGGTCCTCAGCCTAGACTTTCAATCAGTTCTTGTTACATTGCAAATAATATATTAAACACTCAAAAGTAAAAAAAAAAAAAGTGATCCATGTAATACAGATTGCCCAAATGCCCTCCCACTCATCAGTTTAAGACTAAAGAGAGGTTGGAGTGTAAAAATGAAACGTTTAAATAAATGAAGGGGTTGGGACTGAAGGATAGTAGGCTGGACATTGTGCATTTCTAGCGAGACAAGCAATCACAACTTCTGTATGTGGGTGTACATACACACTGATCACAGCTGGTATGTGTCTGATGGCTTTGTTATGTGCACCAAGCAGGAAGAGCAAATTAAGCCCATAAGATGACACTTTAGAGAATCGCTGCTTATAGAAACTTTTGATCAAAAAGTAAGTTTGATGTACACTTTACCTAAAAGACAACAAAAACTGCACAGACTCCTGGACTATATGGAGGCAGAGGATAGTGCTCTTGAAAGTGCCATGTAACACATCTGCAGAGAGAAAGCAGATAACATTAGTTAAATTGTTCAAACAGCGATATCTCATACACATGTTCTAGTCTGCACAACTAAACAATCTATATAGCAGGTAATCTACATAAAAATTCAGGTGGCTACTTTCTAGATTATATGCAATCCTTAGAAGTCTGTTTGCGGATTATTCTGCTTTTCCCACTTACAACATGCACCCTGCCCAGAACATATACATAGATGCTGCTCTCCACCCTTATTGTACACAGTCATCTTCAGGGAGGGGGATACTACATCAATGAGGAATGCATGGCTATATCTTTTAAGTAGAGTATGGATTGTTTTGACCAAAGAACTGGGCAGACAAGAATGCCCACAGCGAACGCGGCTGAAAAGATCCTTCCGAATGTCCATCAGCATGTTCTTATGGGCAGGGCCTCTCTCCTCATGTCATCTTGTGTGTTCCCGTCTCATCCACCTATATGTCCTTGTATCTTGCCTCCTGCATGTTCTTTACAACACTTGTTATATACGTTGCCTTTTATGACTTATGTACCGTTTTATGCTTCTTGAGTGTCCAGCACTTTGTCCGTTGGACCACTAGAACTTTGTGATATGATCTACTATTTCACTAGGTCTTACTAGTGAGGTACATAAACAAGGAGTCAAGACCTCAGGAGAAAGAAAACTCTATACAAACTGATAACTTCCCCTCATCTATACACCACTGTTCCGCATATCTGTGGTTTTCAAATTTCTCAAGGAAGCAACGACAAAAGTGCTTCCATACATGCTTGTGTCAAAAGAACAGCTTGTATATAACTAAAAAGGAATAAACAAGTCAATACCAGTTCATAAGAACAAAGAGGGTGTAGTGGACTGGTAACATTTCTGGAGATCCACACAAGTTCTCTTGTCTGATGGAATGTGATGCAGTGCCCTAATTACCAACAAGCATAGTGTTCTTGATATAATGACCACGTTCAGTGGAGAGTTTAAACTGGTTAACCAGCATAACATCTTAATGGTGCTTGCAGGCTATAAATTATATGGACTAAAAGAATAAACTATACACACTATGGGCTAGATTTACTAAGCTGTGGGTTTGAAAAAAAATAGGGATGTTGCCTATAGCAACCAATCAGATTCTAGCTTTCATTTATTTAGTACTTTCTACAAAATGAGAGCTAGAATCTGATTGGTTGCTATAGGCAACATCCCCACTTTTTCAAACCCGCAGCTTAGTAAATCTAGCCCTATATATCTATAAAATATCAATGACTGCTTACAACACACTTGATGTACTTACAATTCAGAGATATTGTTACAAATGTACTTTGCTTTCCTTGTTCCAAAACAAAATATCACAATTAGAAAGGTTTGATTAAAGATTTCCACAAGAGACAATAAGACGTGCAGGATTCAACCATTTTAATCATATGATCCCAGTTGAAAGATTTTTGTTTACTAAAAAAACAAACAAGTAACACCCTACTAAGGCAAACATTGGAAATTCACATCAACCTCTTACTGGAATGGTGATCGCAAAATAGCAACATAAACAAGAAAAACAAACAAACCAATTCTTCAGAAGATGATGCTTTTATATGCTACTGCCAAGTGCGATACCTTTATATTCGCCAATCTTACATGCTCTGTATAAAATGTACCTGCATTAACATGGCTTACATCCTTATGTGACAATACAACTCTGACACAAATCAGGCACGGTGAAATTTGCATAAGTGATGAGGCATTCTGACATAAGGAAGGTAGAATGCTACTGGACCAGATGGAAGTTTTGTTTATGGAACCAAATCTGGTTCCATAAACAAAACTAACTCTCACTCAACTCAATGCATGTTTAGAAAAATACAGTAAAGTTAAAAAATATATCTCCTTATACAGGAGTATTTTTTTTCCTTTAAACCAAACTTCATAGATCAAACTATAGCCCAAAAAAAAAAAAGAAGTTTTGTAACCTGTTCTGGATTCACAGTTCACTAATCAGGGCTCTAATATATGGACCAAGGACAGGGACATCTATTTTCCAAAAAGTGAGCTTTTTATAGCAAAATGTACATAGCTCAATACAGGAAAAAAAACAATCACAAAAAGTCAGAAATTAAACTGTTGCAACCTACAGCTTTAAGTTAAATATTCGACAAGCAATTGCCATCACATGACGACAGATTAAACGCTGGCTTTTAGAACAAGGTCTGCAGCCCAAAGAAAACACAGACAGGGGTATAGACAATAGCATTCCAACTTTAGCTGAGGGTCTATGGAACAAGGGAAGTGGCTGCACTCCGAGATGACTCAATGCATTCAGTGTAAATGGTAATCTGTTATTCCACAGAAATAACTCTAACAAATCATTTAGATTAGTCACAGTGATTTACATGAGAATATAGTGTGATTACCACATAGCGCAGTGATCAGATAACAGGGGTAAATTACCCCAAATGGGTAAAAATGAAATTCCTGGGGGTAATGCTGCCGATTTACATGCTGTCAGTTGGATTGTAGACCCCTCTAAATGTGAAATTGCTGTTGTACCAGAAGAGCCTCAAGGGTTGGCATAGGCACTTCTTGAGCTTTGATGCAATAATGATCTATCATATTTTTGGATGTCAACAGCTGCAAAGGCATTCAAAATTGCACATGAGGAGGGAGTCAAAAAGTTGCTGCCTTTTGCAACAACCTACCTTTGCGAACAAGGAATTCCACTCTAACGAACATAAAAACAAAGCAGAGAAATCGATTGGACGCTGAAGACCGTATCCAAATTGCTCTGACATAAAAATCCCCCAATATTGATGCTCTCCTAACAAAAATGAAGCAACATCAATTCTCCAAAACCTGAAGTTTTGTAGTTGAAGCTTTCAAAGAAATTTTTAATAGATTCAATAAAATTTTGAATTCCAATAATTAATAATATATGATTTTCAAGTCAAGGGGGTAACGTCAGCGTATCTAAATATATTTGGGGGTAAAAGGTAAAAAGTTCCCCGACCCCTGACCTAGTGGGTCTCACACCTTAAAGTATGGGGTGAGGGGGGTATGTAACCACTGCACTAAACTACTTCCCATATAAACAAACACCAGTATGTCAGCGAGATACTGTCCTGAGCAGGACATACACGCAATGCAAATACACCTATGTATACAGACCTACATACACACGCAATACAGATCACCACAGCCTATACATAGATATCCTATAATCCAATATACTTACAATACAGATCACCACAGCCTATACATATATATCCTATAATCCAATATACATACAATACAGATCACCACAGCATATACATATATATATCCTATAATCCAATATACATACAATACAGATCACCACAGCATATACATAGATATCCTATAATCCACTATACATACAATACAGATCACCACAGCCTATACATATATATCCAATATACATACAATACAGATCACCACAGCATATACATAGATATCCTATAATCCAATATACATACAATACAGATCATGAACACATACCTCTATAAGATGCATGTACATACAGCTATAACCACTTACATATCCAGTCCTTGTATGGGAGGTTATTATATAAAGCACAGGCGCTTCCGTACACAGCTCCATGCATACCCATATACGGAAACCTCTTCCTACAAGCCCATTTCATTATATGACCGCTACAGATCCCCTTGCACCTCTCACCTTTACACGTACGTGGGCCCGGGTCCGTGTCCGCAGGGCTCCGGTCCCGCTGTGACACCAGAACACCGGCCACAGGACAGCTCGGGACTGCGCAGGCGTCAAACGGTCAGAGTGTGACGTCAATAACTCGATTCCTATTACCCCGCCCCCTTCACCCAGCCGTCGTTCACATTCCATGGTCTGGTCACATGATATCAGGGGGGTCTTCAGACACACAAGACTGGGGGGGAGGAGGAGGAGCACCTGGTGGAGCCAGGTGATGACGTCACGGGTGTAAGTGAGTCCTGAGGTTAGAGAGATGTCAGGGACTGACGTCTGTCATCTATGTGCTGACATGTCATTCTGTACAGCATCCTGGTCATACTACAGCACATGGGTTCCAGTGATGTACAGCAACAGGCAGCTGTTGTGACAAATCAACACAAATAGTGCCACTAAGCCTAAATACAGGGTAGCCCAGTGATTCTAATGGCTCTATGGTAAATGTAAAATCTGGAATATGAGTGAAATAAATGTGGGGTGCTTTACAAATTGTGACAACTAATTTTTTATCATGTAACACAACCTCTCATCATCATACTAACACAAATTACGCCATTATAACCTCCTCTCACGCATGTATCCAAGACTTCTCCCGTGCCGCTCCCCTCCATTGAAACAAGCTCCCCTGCTCCATCAGAACTTCCCCTAATCTGTCCTCTTTCAAATGAACATTAAGAACCCACCTTTTCCTAAAAGCCTTCCAGTCTCATGCCTAAACTCCCACCGGTCGGCTACCTCTCTTTCTCATCCCTTCTTCCTCGACTCCGTCTCCGTCTCTCCCGTCTCATCCATGTGTCTGTCTGTCTTCCACTCCCTTTAGATTGTACACTCCTTTGAGCAGGGCTCTCCTACCTCCTGTATCCATCACTTTTAACTGCGCTCTCCAGCTACTCAGCTCACCTCCTCTCAATCCCTCTGCCCTCTATATCATCTCGCTTCTCTCCGCTCCCCTCAGTGACTCTTTACCTGTCATCCGTGCCCACCCTCTTGGGCCCTAGTTACCTGCCTGTACTGACTTTTCCCCTCCCTCCCTCTCTTTCATGCTGTGCCTGAACCCCCAGAGTTATAGTGCTTACTGTTACTTGTACTGTACTGTTTCACCTTGTATTGTGCCATTGTTTGTCCTTGTACGGCGCTACGGATACTTTGTGGCGCCCTATAAATAAAAATTAATTATAATAATTATAAGAGTATGTGCCTTCAGCCAAGGCCCCTCCACAAGGCATTGGCTGTAAGTGGACCGAAGGCTGCCAAGAGGAATTTTGGGCTTTGGTACAGCAACTTTTTGGGGCTTCTTCCATAGCTGACAAAGGGGGCATGATCCCACCAGGTTAGTGGCTCCTCCCATTACACAGGATTGCCTGGGCCCCCGTTACCTTGTATCTGCTCCACCCCCCCTCTGGGCACCCGCGTGGACCTATATACAACACAAAACTGAAGAAGAGGCAGGAAAGCAGTAGCGCTAGGTTAGCAGCTAACCACTGGACCTAAGATGTGGGTACCTGTCCTACCTCAATGTAAATGTTTCCTTACCTTTTTATGTATTACCAGCTAATTATATAGTACCATGATAGAACATAGTGTTGGCTAAACACACCAATATTGAGACTTGTGTGGCACTGAAACAAGTCCAACGTTCAAGAATGAGCCAAGTGATATGCTAAAAAGAGTAAAGTCAAAATATATTCACTGATGGCCTGTAGTTTTCTTCTGATCACATCAACAGGCCTCAGTGTAAACTGTAAGGAAACCACCAAATTGAATATAATCTAGCCAGCCACTTGAGTGACCAATTTGGACAATGATCTTATTGCTCTGCGCTCAGAGTGGCCAGCGCGCAGAGCGGCCAGCTTAAAGGCTGCCACCCATGCTGCAGTATCAGCCAATTAGGCTGATCTCACAATGAGTCACATGTTCAAAAAACTCTAATCACATTGGTGGATCTGTTTGCTTTCAATGTCCAATCAGCTTAGTAGCAAAGTTTGGTGAATGAACTTTGTCATATAGAGGTTTCATTTGACATCACAATTTTCAACGTGACATTCGCAGGAGCCTGTACTGTAAAGACATTAGTATTTGTGTGCACGTATTCCCCATTCAGAACAATGTTACTGGTGGTAGGGGCAGCTATGGATCTGTAGGGTGTCCAATCCTTTCACACAAATTCCTAAAGGGAATTAACGATTCAGCACTCCAAAGTGTGAGTAAAACTTGTTGAGTGTATACTTACTTGTAAATGATCAATATTTGTTAGCTATATATACTGGTAATGCAGATTTTATTATTATTATCCTTTATTTGTTAGGCGCCACAAGAGTTCCGCAGCGCCGTACACAACACAAACAGTAGACTATGCAGGGTGAAACATTACTGAACAATAAACAAAAAATACCAAAACTTCAGAAACTCCAGGCAGGCTGATGCAGTAAAGACGGAGCAGAAGAACAGGTATGGAGACAGGAGGGAAGAGGGCCCTGCTCATACGAGCTTACATCCTAAGATTGCAATAAAATATAGCATATAGGGCACTAACACATGTTGAATATAATAGATCAAGCATATAACTCACAGTATGTATATGGCACAAAGAATGATGGGGGTAAAAATGTTTTCCTAAACTACCATGTCAATAAAACCAATAATCTCAGAAATAATATAGCATATCCTGACACATAAAACAGTGTAAAAAGAGTCTCTGAGTCCGGATAAGCTGGATCAGTGATATCCAGGAAAACAGATATAGTTCCAATTAATAAAAGGTACTTGCTGTTTTGTCCTTGTGGTTCCATGCGGCCAATGCTTTTTAGAAGAATGAAATTGCACAAACTTCTATATGCCAAGTTCCGATTCTGGTGTACTGTCAGGCGTCGTCCAGCTGTCTCTCCATGCGTCTGGTTGCCAGGCAACCAGACACTGCACTTACGGCCCGGCCATCTGCGCGTCCCGTTGACGCTAATCACAACCTCCGGCGGCAGCTGATGACAGCGCCGCCGCCCACTCTCCGTCCATTGGCTGCCCAGCATTTATAAGGCATTTCCTCTCTGTCTCCCAGTGCCAGAGTATCAGGTCCTTTTACCTGCCTTTAGCGTTCCTGTATTACTGCCTGTGCCCTTTCTACCCGTACCGTTTCCGATGATACAAAAATAACCTCTCTATATGCAATAAGTATATTGGGACACCTCAAATCCAGAGCATTAATATTCTACAGTGATGCCATCTTTCCGATAGTCAACCAAATTAAAGTCTCTCATAAATACACCGCCCAATGCTGGGTATTCCCGTCGGGGAAATATGTTGGTGAAAAAATAGTATAGGACAGGGGTAGGCAACCTGCGGCTCTCCAGGTGTTGTGAAACTACAAATCCCAGCATGCCTTGCCACCTATGTGCTGGTTATCTACTGGCAAAGCATGCTGGGACTTGTAGTTTCACCCCACACCTGGCGAGCCGCAGGTTGCCTACCCCTGGTATGGGATATGTCCGGCATGTTTGTCAATTAGGAAGGAGTTTTAGCTAAATTATTGCAGTTAGTCTTTGCTGAGCGTTGGTTCAAGCGAACCTCTCTGTCCCGGCTGCCACTTAAATCCAGGATATTCCCTGATGTACTGCTTGAGGAGCGCACCTTATGTTGTCCGGACGCCACCAGAATTTGGTGAACGTTAGTTCCACACGAGGCGGTTCCTTTTCTTTAACGTATGCATTTGGAATTGAGACAGGCATTCATATTGAAGTATATAGAGGTTTAGCAAGACGGAATCTAGTGAGTCAGACCACGTGTTTCGTCCACCGCTTGTGGACTTTTTCAAAGCCATAATTATTGTCCCGAAATCACCTCCCTTATATAGGGTAAACTTCTGCCTCCCATTGGATCTTTCACAGGCACAGCCTAATTAATAGATTTTATTTCTTTATGTATTTATGTCCCTATATAGGGGACAAAAAACATATGTACATATATGTATAAATGTTGGTATTGAATCCAGCCTCAAAACACAATAGTAACAAACAGTACAATAAGTCAAAATTTCACATAATGATATTATTATTATTATTATTATTAATAAAAAACAAAAGACCTAATATGTAATAACCTTGGATGTTGTTATTAAAATCATACTCTCCATCCAACACAATCCAGATCTGTAACAGAACCTCTATATAATACATAATCTAACTATATACCAAAACTATATGTATATATAAATTTTAAATAAAAATATAGAAATACATAAAAATATATAATTCTACTTATAATTTGGGTATTTAACAATCTTACAAATACACTAAAACATCGTATTCATAAATTATCTCAGGACTAATTTACAGACTATTGTGTGAAGTTCCAAGGTGAAAGCTTCATTGTACGCTCATGTAGACCTTAATTTTGTAGGGATAAAACCTCTGTAATATTTCATAATACTCAATACATCACTACATTGTGCCTTCAAATATTTTTCAATTAATGTCATTGCACTTGTACAGTTTATTACTGTTCTTGCTGGGTGATGAACGCAATATTCAGTACCAGTTGTAATATTTTCTAAGTAGAACTAAAAATATACTGTAGTGTATTCTCTGCTATATACCATCCTACTTTCAATGAACATTAAAATGTCCATCAAGTTAAATAATTTGTTAGCTCACTTATTTCTGTGAGATTTCTTTGTACGCCAAGTGACTGATTAATACATGAACTGCCATAATAGCAGCGATGTATACTGGAGCCATGTAACACTGGAGTCAGGCATTTCAGTTTTATTTTGTTCACTATATACATCACAATACCACCTACTAAGACATAATGCAACTCCCAAGCGGCAAAGCTGGAGTCTATAGAACCATTTATAGTCTCCACCAAAGCTTTTTCCAGGTTTTATTTAATTTTTGTAAGGGTTTAGAATTGGACCAGCATTGCATCATAAATCTGGTAATATCTAGTTCCAACTCTGCACAGTTCAAAACTGTGCTGCTGTCTCACTTGCCTGCAATGCCATCTTTACTATTGGGTGGTACCATAAACTTTTAGTTACACATCAATGCTGGAATGGATTGGCAGTGCTCCTATAAAAATTTGTTTCTAGAAATTAGAGTGCTTGTCAATCTGAATAAAGAGTACATGCATAGTACCACTTCTGCGTTGCATGCAATTAATCCGCTTAATGAAATCCCATTCCTACTTCAGTTCATCTAGGGATAAACTACATGTGTACTAACATGGTGCCCAACAATACAGATATGTCCAAGACCACTCAAAAGTGTTCCTTGTTCCAAGTGGGCCTGTTAATTTCAGACTCCGGTTTGAGACAAACTTCAGATTAGATTACCTTTCTAAGCCAGAATGCTTCAATTTACACCCATATTTTAGCAATGGTCTGTTTCACTTACCATGGCAAGCCTTGTAAACGTGAGTGATACAATGTGATCCCTACACTGTACATACATGAAGGAGAGAGAGAAGGTCTATGAACTATATGGGCCTGTTTTTGATGCTGGAGTCATAACCTAGATGTTCTATCACTGCTTATAGCAGCAATGAAAATTAGGTTTCACCTTGATTTTCTAAAAAGTTGTCACCAGGTCAGCTGAGCGATGCACAGCTCTCCTGCAAACACTGGCTGGCAGGGAGTCTTACTGCTCACCAACCACTACAAGCTCCCACGGTGCATGCGTGAGAAGCTGTAGTGATCATGTCACATTTGTGCATTGAATCTGTATGAAGAGATGTGGAGTGGCGGAAATAGTGCATGGTGTTTATATAATACAATGATAAGACAGAAAGACATTTATTTAACTGGTAGACATTTATACCGGGATAGTGTTGTATCCATTTAGTTATATTCACATTCATTACAATGTAATGCTTTGGTATAAAATACAAGTCTGTGTCACTCATGCCTGAATGCACGTCGGATTAATTACAGCTAAAATGAATTGCAAAACGGGAGAGCTCCCAATAGAGTCCTTGTGATGAAGTGGCTCATGTTTAGCTTCTGCATCCAATAACTTAGAGGCTTTTTATAATTCTATAATTTAACAATTCTGTTGGAATAATGACACTCAGCACCAGTACTGCAGGGAGCACATGGTACTATTTAGGGCAAAATTATTTGTTACATAGTTGAAAGTGAGGGAGGGGATGTCCAAAATCTGTATGGGTAATTTAAATGCATTTACAAGTTTCTGTAGCCTGAGTAAATTTGTGCACAGGAAAGTAAGGAGCCATGAAGTTGGGTATAGTACAAATACATCTTCACCACTGAGATTTCAGTGGTATAAATTACACAACAATCATTGCAAATAAAGTAATTAATATAATTTGTACAAATATACAAAAGAATGATCATTGTCTTTGATAGATACCCAAATTTACTGTTTATACTAGCTGTATATTTGATACCCAATCTACATTCATAAAGACGAGTTGATTGGTAGTGGGTCTATAATTTATATAGCTTAGCAAAACCCTGTTTAGCCTTATTTTCCATCATAGGTTTATTGAAGATGTTTGATAATTCCTGCAAGGCATTTTTACTACAAACAGTGATCAATTTTACCAAATGACCAATCACTGAAAATTATATATATTGTGGAAAAGATTTGTGTGAAAGTTATCAGCAAAATATACTGCAGATGACAAGTCCAGTGAGTGTATACAATTACGTCTCACTTTTTGGCTTATCCCTCCATGCACTGTCATGAAAAGATTAGATTTGTGGAAACCACAATTTATCATACCACCACAAAGTAATATTTTATTTCACCACCTGTTCATTTGATTGTGTGTTCTGATGTTTTCCCACTGTGCTTTACCTGTATCTGAGATAACAGTAGTGGTCAAAGTAGAAATTTAGACGTGGCAGTATGGAAGAAGTAGTGGGAATGTTATTTCCATTTCACAATGAAGGCAGTAGAAAAAGTGGCAGTATGGCAGATCACCATATAAAGGTAAGAATTTTACCTAGAAACATAGCATAACAGAGTTGTGGATCCTTTTTTCTGGCCGCTGGTACCTGGTATAATGAACAGGAGTATTAAAGAACAAAGTTGCCACAGATGAGTTTCCAATCTCATAATTGCTTAACACCCAAGAACAGGCTTTTTTTAAATATCTTTCCCAGATATTAATTACAGGTGACAAACTGTCATGTAACTGGAGTGCATCTAAAAAAAAATGTACTTCTCTGGGGGGCATATACATTAAAGGCTTAGAACAGGACAAGACATGATCTGTACTTTGGCAGAGAAGTGTTTAGGCCAGCGGTGGCCCAATAAGTGGCTCTGAGCTTTGAAATGTGGCTCCTGTAAGGGGCATGGAAGGTCTGACGGCATGTGAAGAGGATGATGGCCATGTAAGGAGATGTGATGGCATTTGGGAATATATGGAGTGTGTGTAGGTAGGCTTGATTGGCATGAGTAGAATATGTTGAGGTTTGATAACATATGGGGAGGTTGATGGCATTTAAGGGGCATGTGGTGAAATCTGGTGGCAGGTCTAACTTGCATGTGGAGAGGTGCAATGGGCATATAGGCTTTTCTGAGACATGAGTAGAAATGGCATGTTGAGAGATCAGCAGGGCACATTAAGAGGTCTGAGGGATCTAGGATGCAGTAAGTGTGAGCTACTGTGAAAAGAGTATAAGTAGCCCTTTGAACCCTCTGCTGGACACAGCAGTGAGGTAAGAGCTGTGCAGTCACGTTGATTTTGTGATTATTCTGAACATTTGGCATTGTTGGATACTTGTTTGCTTAGCAAGATATAGTAAATTATGTTACATTTTCAGTGTATGCATATGGTTATACTAGGTACATGTATATGCACACATATATAAAGTTTAAAGTTAGCTTTTTGTAGTACCTATAGATATTATTTGGCTCTTGGACTGACTGGCCACCTCTGGTTTAGACACACAGAACACTTATTACATTCAACAGTCCTGATATCACTTCACAGGCGATTTTTTTTTTTTTTAAGCCCATTTACTTAATCCTGTCACGCGGGGCTATCAACCATGGCAGGCCCGCAGATACTTGTTTTATGCAAGATCATTTAGTAAGAGCTATTCTATGTTCTAAAAGTACATAAGGAACAAGGAAGTGAAGAAAGTATTTCCATCAGTCATTGTCTGTTCTTCCTTCCTGTGATGGTGAAGTATTTAGTACAAATTGTAACTGGATTGAAGCAGAAGCCTTTGGATGTAGCTTTTCACTACTCCTACATGGTAACTTGCCTTTCTGTAATCAGTACCTGTTTGCTCACCATGCTGTACTCGTGACATTTCTTTACACTACCCAAGTGACAGAATCAAGAAACTGCAATATTAGCAGCAATGTATGCTACAACAGACTTTTTGAAAAAAAGAAACCCACACAATGAAGCAGAGCATTACAATTTTATTGAGTTAAATAATATGCACCATAACATCAAGACATTTCCATGCAACCCTTTGTCTGCATCTGAAATTTACCTAGTGAACATTCAGAGCCTCACATCAATCTATGTGAAACAAGCCAGCCACTGAAAGAATTGAGTTAATGGACTGGATGAACAATAAAGGGGATTTTCCCCTCACATCTCAAAGATTACTTACTGTAATAGGCGGCAATATGCACATCAGAACATTGCCTCACTAGACTGAGGCAGACCTTAAGTATCATTACTGGGGGCAATTACTTCAGCTAGACAAATGGGAGAAATCCTTACATCAGGCCTGTCCAACCTGCGGCCCTCCAGATGTTTTAAAACTACAAGTCCCAGCATGCCCTTCCAGCTATCAACAGGTTGTCTACTGGCAAAGCATGCTGGGGCTTGTAGTTTCACAACATCTGGAGGGCCGCAGGTTGGACAGGCCTGACTTACATCAAGATGCTAATAACCATTTCTAAATATTTTCCAGATACAGCAATATTAAGGGCAAATCCAAGTATTTGGCTGAAATTAATATCCAATTTTCATATAAATCAAGTTACATTACCAGTATTTTGCTCAGAAGCAGAAAATTAAGTGTTTACATACACTAGATGCGATGAGAGCAATCTCCCTATATACCTGCAAAGCAGAATAAAAAAATGTGTTAGCTCTTTGTCTTAGAGTCTGGAACACTACAAGGGCATGCCCTTGCTAGATGGATTCATGCGGTCATCACAATTATACAAGGGGAAAGGCCTTGAGGTACCCAAGATTAGAGACATTTAAAATGCAGTGCCAACTTCTTGGCCTGGAAGGGCACAAGCATCAAGGTATTAAGTCAACTTAATAAAGCAGCAGGATGATCTACAATCCACTTTTACAGGCCATCATTTAGATTGTGGAAAAAACCCTCCATCGTGCACAGAATATATAGGGTCACCAATTACTTGCATACTCTTACTGCTTTGGTACATCCTGTAGAGACTATAGGGTAAAGTTAATGTTGGTTTCTTAGAACACCATTTTTTCTTAAAATACCATTTCTTCAATGGCAATGAGCTTTAGTAAATTAAGCAAAACATAATACACCTTCAGCATTAAGGAATATTTATTGTTCTATTGTGCAACATTCATGTAAGTTTGCTGCTGTTTGTTGATAAATAATCCTGCAAAAGGCATTCAGGGAATAGTTCACTTTTCAGAACATTGATTTCTAGAACTGCTGTTCAAGCCGCATTGACCCAACTTGAGATGTACACGGCTTACTTTGGTGTAAGTGCATATGGGCTGAAGTTCCTGTAACCCTAGGATCACATGACTTTTCAGAACCAATATCTTTCATGCCAATGCCAGTGTTTTTCAGGAACACATTCACAATGCACAGCCTGTACATGGGTTATTTACATTAAAAGTCAAGTATTTATATGTGTCCAGAAAGAGAAAAGCTAATTTCATGCAGACATGCAAAGGTCATTAGATGAAACATTGTAGTAGCAAATCTCTTAATCTTGTATATTCTTATATGGTTAGTTGAGTGTATGGGACAGTGCTAATATAAGACAATAGACTAGGTGTAAGCACAGTCACCCACTAAAAGTGTGTTATTGTATTACCCAACAATGCACTCCTTCCAAGACCACACAGAGGTTCACTACACTAAGTGGGCCTGTTTAACAGTCTGGTTTGAGGAACTCATATTACCTTTCCAAGCCGAGGTTAAACTCATTTTAACAGACAGATACCTGGAGTGGGGGCCACAGGCACCGGGCAACCTCATCTTACCAGGGAGCACTTCGTACCGTCACATTCCCGGTCAGGGCGGAGCGGAGGTCACACGTAGACAGCAGTACCTGGAAGGAGACAGACACGTAAGCCACCACTAACCCTATACATGACGCACCACCACCTGACGGTGGTACCACCCGGTAACGTAGACTGTGCGCAGTATCATACATGGGCATTAGGCACTTAGAGATGCCCACACCTGTTACTGCCCAGAAGCCCCAGCGAGGGTCACTACTGGGGGATTTCTCTAGGTCATGGCTATAGGCCGCCAGGTACATCAACCAGGAGCCGCAAGCAAGACCACGTGACACTGAACCCACACATGTCTGTCTATACACACCTGACGCCATTCCCGCTCTACACAGTACTAACCACCCGCCAGCCCGAGGCTCCTTTATATAGCAACGTTCTTTATTACGTCATCATCCAAGTACACGAATAAACCAATCCTAGGTTGCTAGTAGCGTAGGCGCGTTACGTTACGTGAGCCTCGTCCCACGCCCTCTGACACAGTCACGTGACGATGGATGGGCGGCGCTATGATTTTACAGCTGTGCGATGTCTAGAGCTGTATAATGTGCATGTAGAGAGTGGAGGGAACAGGATGTATGTTGGATGTGTACTGTCCGTCATACTTCTTATAGGGGCATATTTACCTCACATTTATGTATCTGCTTGTCGTTAATGCAGGGATAGTGTTGTATCTTTTTACCTGCATTATCCACATCCATCACTATATAATGCCAGGGTATACAATGCAATAAGCACAGGCAATAGGACATATTGTATGGATTGAATAGTTATAAATCCATTGTAAAGGTGCCAGCTTCACAGCAGCAGCTGCTCAGAGTTTGTGAGCTCCAACCAGCATTTATAATTCTGTCATTGTTTTGCTAATGTAGATTGCACAAGTGATGTTTATTTCCTGCTGTCTTGTAAAACAGCCACTTGTTGTTACATGCTCTGAAGATACGTGCTTCCCAAATCACTCGGACACAGTATTAGGGGAAAAATAGAAGGGTGATTTATTCTGCAGAACAGGATTAAATACAGCACGGCCCCGTAACAATAGCAGGTACAACAAATGAGGAAATCAGTTCAAATAAATCCAGTGAGATATGTTCCACAGCAAATCTCTGGCAGAGCATCATCTCTTGGCCAAAAGTTAGTCACACATGTGTCCAGCTCCCAGGGTAGCCTCTTTTATCACCTCCTAATCCCACCCTGGGAACTGCCAGCCCAGAAGAGATGCAAAAGGTCTGGATCGATGGGCTGCTTACACTATCCAGCCCCTTCCCCTATCTCCCCAGGTGTCTTCCCTCAGGTGACCCCTGCTGGGTCAGGCTCCTGGCTGGCTGTAGAGCTCACTAGTGGACAATAGGGAGTAAACAGAAATAATGATAGCTTCAGTCACTTAACTCATGAGTGTTCCCTGTGGAGGTGAAGTATAACCCCTGAAGTACTTTTCCAAGGAGATGTTATAGTTACATCACTGATACTTCCTGATAACAACATGGCTAAAAAGTGCAGTTCAGGTATGGATTAGATTAAGGGGATGTAACACCATACACCATGCACGTTGCTGTACATTCCTCCCACCACTTTTTAGTCCATGTACCCCGTGATGAGAGAGACTGGCTGGACAGTTCCAGAGGCGCAATGAGTCTTGGAGTCTGGTTCCCGCTGACGAGACAGACCATCCGCGTTTCCGTGATCTTTACCTTTTTTGTGAGAGATGGAAAAGTTATACAGTTGTAAGGCCAAGCTCCATCTCAGCAACCGTCCATTGTCCCCTGCGGTGCGTTGTAGCCAACTAAGGGGATTATGATCTGTGATCACCGAAAACTCGCGCCCATATAAGTACGGCTGCAACTTTTTGAGAGCCCAAACTATGGCCAGACACTCCTTTTCAATAGTGGCGTATGCTATCTCGCGATCAACAAGTTTCCGGGAGAGATAGGCCACTGGGTGTTCTCAACCATCCTCCCCTACTTGACGCAAGACAGCTCCTATTCCACAGCCCGAGGCATCTGTTTGCACAATGAACCGTCGGAAGTCAGGGGCTGCTAATAGCTGGGAAAAGAGAGAGAAAAATTGAACCAATCCGCTCCAAGGTCTGGACAAACCTCAATTAAATATGTTTAATTATAATACATGCTTTGAGGGGGTGCTCTCATAACTAGAAATATCTAGAGAGTATCAGGTACAGGTGATAATAAATATCAACTGAACAAAGTAGTGTGTGAGGCACTCCTGTCCGAAAAAAATATTCAATATAAAATCAACTTTATTGATATGTACTTAAGAATTTTTTGACATAGACAAATAACTAAATCCCACCTGGATCGGTGAATTAAAATATACAAGTGAATAGAATTGAAAAAATGTGTAAAGAGAATTAAAAGATGACCCAGAAAAAGGGGGGTAGCCGATCAATATTTTCAAATGAAAGGCTGGTATTGCACTATAGTTGGTATTTATAGTTAAGGTCTGGTCCTATATTTATATATTCCTGTTTTAGCAATTCGTAAGACCATCAAGACCTGATATAAAGTGTCTCTCCAGAAAAAGCCTAGGCAATTATCACTATGACTAACATGAAATGGTATGAAATCCGCATAAATTGAGATCCGAGCGTGTCTTTATGTGTGAAACGCTTCCATTATTTTTAAATCTCTCATAATGTATGGGTAAGAGGAAATACCAAATATGTTAGATTAATATTTTGATTCAATAATAATGGTAGCGGGCGATTCCGTTGGATTGATACATCATCAGAGGGACATAGCATACAATGCAGTGCCTATATATAATTACTTCACATTTAATCCCACTCTAGATGTAAATAACCAAACAATAGAATCTGTATCTCAAGCTGGTACACATGTCACAATGTATTTAAACCTTTATTGTATTAGTGGAGTCGATCTAATTTATTAAACCATTGTTGCTAGATAGCTTAATAAGGCTGTGATCCACCAAAGTAGTATCGGTATGTTTTCTCTCAAATGTATCTCTACGTGCATTGATATTGCAATGTGCGTGACCAATATTACGAGTTCCAAAAGGTTCTCATAAATTATATTGCAGGGATTCCTCTCGGATATATCCCTTCATGCAGCGGTATGGCTATGTTATAATCCCCAATGGACTATCTAATATTGTGAGAGATAGCTATCTTGTAAGCTAGCGACAACAGAACTGTATAGTGTAACAGGTTGCATTGTGCAGTGCACTAGCAGGCACATATGATTGTGCAGGGGTATATATGAGCTGTCTGTTGGAAATCACACTAATAGTATGTGACTCCCATTGAGAAAGCCTGCGCTACCATTAGATAAAAATCGGCAGTATCCATAGGGACTAATGTTACCCTTGACATCACAGACCCGGAAATAGGGAGCCGATCAGCGGGACTCTCCGCGATTGTGTCTCTTAATCCAGAGGAATATTGTAATGCTAAATAGTAGGCAATATATCCATGCACAACTATAGGCCTGATATTAAGTGTAACATTATTAGATAACACAATATTAGATAGTCCATTGGGGATTATAACATAGCCATACCGCTGCATGAAGGGATATATCCGAGAGGAATCCCTGCAATATAATTTATGAGAACCTTTTGGAACTCGTAATATTGGTCACGCACATTGCAATATCAATGCAAGTAGAGATACATTTGAGAGAAAACATACCGATACTACTTTGGTGGATCACAGCCTTATTAAGCTATCTAGCAACAATGGTTTAATAAATTAGATCGACTCCACTAATACAATAAAGGTTTAAATACATTGTGACATGTGTACCAGCTTGAGATACAGATTCTATTGTTTGGTTATTTACATCTAGAGTGGGATTATATGTGAAGTAATTATATATAGGCACTGCATTGTATGCTATGTCCCTCTTATGATGTATCAATCCAACGGAATCGCCCGCTACCATTATTATTGAATCAAAATATTAATCTAACATATTTGATATTTCCTCTTACCCATACATTATGAGAGATTTAAAAATAATGGAAGCGTTTCACACATAAAGACACGCTCGGATCTCAATTTATGCGGATTTCATACCATTTCATGTTAGTCATAGTGATAATTGCCTAGGCTTTTTCTGGAGAGACACTTTATATCAGGTCTTGATGGTCTTACGAATTGCTAAAACAGGAATATATAAATATAGGACCAGACCTTAACTATAAATACCAACTATAGTGCAATACCAGACTTTCATTTGAAAATATTGATCGGCTATCCCCCTTTTTCTGGGTCATCTTTTAATTCTCTTTACACATTTTTTCAATTCTATTCACTTGTATATTTTAATTCACCGATCCAGGTGGGATTTAGTTATTTGTCTATGTCAAAAAATTCTTAAGTACATATCAATAAAGTTGATTTTATATTGAATATTTTTTTCGGACAGGAGTGCCTCACACACTACTTTGTTCAGTTGATATTTATTATCACCTGTACCTGATACTCAATAGCTGGGAAAAGGCCTGCTCACAATCAGGGGTCCAGTCAATTTGTCAGGAGTACTTTTTGGTCGTCAAATCAGTCAGTGGGTTGGCAATGGTGCTGTTCTGGGGCACGAATTTGCGATGGTACGTCGCCATCCCAAGAAAGGCGCGTACCTGTTTTTGGTTGGTGGGATGAGGCCAGTTTAGGATGGCATCAATTTTTGCCGGCTCTGGTCGAATATTTCCTCCACCAACTCTATGCCCGAGGTACAACACCTCCGCCATCCCCATCTGACATTTGTCTGGTTTGATTGTCAACCCTGCCTGGCTAATCAGTACTAATACTTGGGCCACATGCTGCAAGTGGTCCTCCCAGGTCTCACTAAAAATATCTATATCGTCCAGGTATGCCTGGGCAAACTCCACACACCCTGTCAGCAAACGGTTTACTGTATGCTGAAAGGTGGCCGGGGCATTCTTCATTCCGAAGGACATGGCAGTAAACTCAAATAGTCCAAACAGAGTGGTGAATGCGGACCGCTCCTGTGCCTCCCTGGTAAGGGGTATCTGCCAGTACCCCTTACTAAGGTCCAGCGTGGACACATAGCAAGCCACCCCCAGCCTGTCTAACAGCTCATCTACCTAGGGCATGGGATACCCGTCTGTCACCGTCACGTCGTTCAGTTTCCTATAATCCACACAGAAGCGTGTAAACCGATCTTTCTTGGGAACTAACACCACACTGGCAGCCCAGGGACTATTGGATGGTATAATGACCCCCAGTGCCAGCATTTCATTGACCTCCTTTTTGATCATGTCAAGCACCTTGGGACTCACTTGATACGTGGGTTGCCGAATAGGCCGAGCCTCCCCAGTGTTGACATGATGGGCCACTACATGAGTGTGCCCAGGCCTGCTGGTGAATTGAGGCCGCTCTACCTCCAATACTCCCTTCATCTGTTGAGTCTGGGCTCCTGTTAACTGCTGGCCTATGGGCACGCCTCCACCCCTAGGTCCTTTTTTGTTGCTGCGAGTATGTCGGGTATGGGCTCAGTCTCGGAGTCGTCCATAGGTGGGCAGCAGATTTCCACGTCCCCTATTTCCTATTTTGCCCAGGTCGCCTGTAATTTGTGCTTTCTGGCAGGTACTTGCACCATCACTTTCTGTCCAACTTCTAACTCCCTTTCTCGAGCCCCCTGGTTGTAATAATGGCGCTGCAGTTCCTGCACCCCCAAAGTATGGTCATGAGCGAGCTGCATCAACCTCTGCAGTCTATCCCTCATTTGTACCACATATTTCAATACTGGAACCTCAGGTTCCTGGAATGACCCTTCCCAGCTATCCCGGACTAGGTCGAGAGGTCCCCATACCCTTATAATAACTCAAAAGGAGAGAACCCGGTAGAATCCTGCGGCACTTCGCGGTACGCGAATAATAGCTGCTGCAATGACTTTTCCCAGTCTCCCCCCTCCGACTCAGCATATGCCCGGATCAAGTGCTTAAGGGTCCCATTAAATTTCTCACAAAGACCGTTAGTCTGGGGATGGTAGGAGGTTGTGCGTAATAGATGGACCCCAAATTTGTCCCATACTGTCTACAGAAAGTCCCCTTGAAATTGCGTCCGCTGGTCGGTAACTACTTCTTGAGGGAATTCTACACACTTAAGATATCCATGAGAGCCTGGGCAAGATGTTCAGCATCTATGGATGCTAGTGCCACTGCCTGGGGGTATCTAGTCACGTAGTCAACTACGGTCAGGATGTACTTCTTCCCTGTTCAGCTAGGTTTCTTAAAAGGTACCACAATGTCCATGGCTACCCTCCTAAATGGCTCACCTATGATTGGCATGGACTGTAGGGGGACCCCCGAGGTGTTGGCATACATCGCATGAGGACCTATAGTGTTTGACCTCCTGGTTAACTCCAGGCCAGAAGAAAGAGGAGTGAGTGGGGGCTGCCTATACTAAACTATATTGAGGGGGACTGCCTATACAAAACTATAGTGAGGGGGAGGCTGCCTATACTAAACTATAGTGAGGGGGCTGCCAAAACTAAACTATAGTGAGGGGGGCTGCCTACACTAAACTATAGTAAGGGGGACTGTCTATACTAAACTATAGTGAGGGGGGTGCTGCCTATACTAAACTGTAGTGAGGGGGAGGCTGCCTATACTAAACTATCGGTATAAAAGCTTCAGTCTCCTTTATTAACATTGTCATGGAATTCTCAGCAGTGTTTCCACTTTTAAATTCACGATTTCCAGGTCTCGTCCTGTTTTTTTCTGTTGAACTATCAAATTTCACTGTCAAAATACATAAGATGATGTATTTGACATTAAAAGTAACAACGGGAAAGGGAAAAAAAAATCAGGGTGATAAAGCTGTAAGTGGAAACATTGCTCCTCAGTGACTCCTAATGTACTTATTTTTTTTTTTACAATAAGCTTATATTATTCCCATTATCATAGACATGTGACATTAAAGTTTACCTGTGAAACGGTTCTGAAAAATCTAAAATTACTAATATAGCCTGATTGCAGTTTAGTGTTTTTAATAGCAATTTGTGCCTCTCCCTCTGTGTATCATACATGCCTTTGCCATTATTTAAAATAACTGTTGGGTTAGGCTGATAATCATGTGACACTAAGGTCCTGTAGTCATCCAGAGCCAATGCACTGAATATTAGTTGTGTAATATCACTTATATTGAAAATGCTTCATGATGGAATGCACAACTGTTAGTGGAATTTGTTTTGTTCCAAATTAAAATGTACAAATTGTAAGAAATAGTACAGCATCTACTGTAAAGTAAAAAAGGATGGATCTTAGAAATCACCTCACCTACCCTTTAATATGGTCACAGAAGCCTTGACATTTCTAATTATCTTATATTTTACAGTGAGGGCTACAGTATTTTTTATATATGTGCATCTTGGTGTTATTGTGTTTGGTGTGTTTGGTTAATAGTGCTCAGATAGTTTGTATTATTGCATGGTGGTTTAGTGGTTAGCACTTCTGCCTTGCAGCACTGGGGTCAGGAGTTTAATTCCGGACCATGGCCTTTTCTGTGAGGAGTTTGTATGTTCTCCCTGTGTTTGCTTCTCCGGGTGCTCTGGTTTCCACCCACACCCCAAAAACATACTGGTAGGTTAACTGACTGCTAACAAATATACCCTAGTCTGTGTGTGTTAGAGAATTTAGACTGTAAGCCCTAATGGGGCAGGGACTGATGTGAATGAGTTCTCTGTAAAGCGCTGCGGAATTAGTGGCGCTATATAAATAAATGGTGATGATGATGAATTATCATGATAAAATAATTTGCCAGCATGACAAAGTAAAATCAATATAATATATTCAACTTCTCCTCTTTAAGACATCGGCTGTGATTTAATCACATGAGGTTACTCGCTTAGAAAATACTGTGCTACTTTATGCTATATTGTACAATTAATCACCTGAGATTGATCTCTCTGAAATCTCACCACGTGGGTCAAAGGATCATTCCCTCCCCTGAATTGCCTACAAAAATAGCACAAATGAGTGTTTAGTTGCTCACCCTCTTATAGTTAATGGATATTGAATGAGGTTAATCCCTTGAAATTCACGCAATGTGATTAAATCGGAGGTGATGGTCACACTACACAGCTATTAAAATCCATTGTGTAGATGACCCCATAGTAAACAAGCTGCTGCAAAGCGGGAATTCACTGGAAAGAGATTATTTGCCTTCGAAAAGCTATTGAATTCACCGATGTAGTTTAGCCCTAAGAGGACAACATATATAGTATATGCTGTTATAAAAATATAACTAATATGTTTGATTAATAAAGGATTACAAAATTGACTATAGTATACATCGGATGTGTCATATAAATTGTTTCCACTGACTGGACATGAAGGGATGGAGGGCCGACCCCCCTCCCTCTCCCTTCCCCCCCTAATGGACATTTTAGAAAAGTAGAAACCTTAAGGTATTCGCATTAAGACATTTTGTACATTTTGAACTGCTGGCTGCTGAAATTCACATGTGTGTTTTTACTGTCTATGTTGTAAGGTCCAGAAATAATAGTATATTTGTGTCAATTCTGTGCAGTGATGTTCTTATATCTAAGTACTTTTTCATCCAACATGCATTCTGGCCATAAATGTGCCACCTATAAAAGGACCTGATAGTCTGCATTCTTACTGTGTGAAAAGTATTTTTTAATCCTTTGGAAAAAAAATGGGGATATACAAGTTAGTTTGTTATTGCCAGTGGATGTGCAGAGCAGAGATGAGCCAATTGGGTTCCAAATGTAAAGTAATTATCCAGGAAAGGTACATAATTCTGTAATGCAGACAGACAGTGGTAATCATATGAGGGCATTAAGAACATGGACAATAGAATGTGTGAGCTTTGCTATACTTTTTTACTGTGCATCCTGAGTTATAACTATAAACATCCTGATTTATATATTTAATTTTTTTGAAAAATAAATATTTTTATTAATGATTATAGTATTATAAGTTGGGATTTGATATTGCACATATGTATATGCATATCCTGCAGTCTGTTCTGTCTGTTAACATATGAGGAGTACTGTTTAAGCCGAGTGTACTTATCCCCAGACTCAAATGGAAATGTATCCACTTACATTTGAATACCGCTGCACGTACAATCAAGTTCTGTGCTCGTTTTAAAAACGCAGCTTGCGTTAATCGGGCCCATAATGTAAAATGATAGCTGTTTTAGTGGGTTTTGCAATGAGAAATCTCAATAAGAAGCTGCAGATGTTTAATGAAAGACCAATTTCTCTGAGATGCCTTAAAACCACACACTAAAGCTGGGAGAGTTGGGGGATATGCTGTCCACTGCTGGGCTACATGGTGCGCACGCTAATAAAGGGGTTTGGATGGGTGGTGGGGGTTGGTGCAACCTATCACTTCAAAAGCGCTAGGTACACTTCAGGGGTGATGTCACACCCATAGCGCGCCATGACCAAACCGCTGCTGGTGACACAAACGTTGAGAGGTATGGGTACATGCAGGGCCGGACTGGGAATAAAAATCAGCCCTGGCATTTAAAGCACACAGGCCCACCTGCTGTGGGCTCCATGCACTATATTGTTGCATGGTGATGGTGGCGCAGTGCGCGTTGCTGGTGCAGTACAACATGATGTAGTATGAGTGTGTGTGAGTGTGTGTGTGTGGGGGGTATTTATTTCTCCTAAAGACCCACAACATTACATTGTTAGCACCCTCATTACATCAATAAATACCATGACAATACATTATCGGTTCCCAAATTACAGCAATAAATAACCCCCCACACACACTCAAACTACATCAATACCCACCCACATCACAGCAACCAGCATCACCCCCCACATTACAGCAACCAGCATCACCCCCCACATTACAGCAACCAGCATCACCCCCCACATCACAGCAACCAGCATCACCCCCCACATCACAGCGTCCAGCATCACCCCCCACATCACAGCAACCAGCATCACCCCCCACATTACAGCAACCAGCATCATCCCCACATTACAGCAACCAGCATCACCCCCCACATCACAGCATCCAGCATCACCCTCCACATTACAGCAACCAGCATCATCCCCACATTACAGCAACCAGCATCATCCCCACATTACAGCAACCAGCATCACCCCCCACATTACAGCAACCAGCATCATCCCCACATTACAGCAACCAGCATCACCCCCCACATTACAGCAACCAGCATCATCCCCACATTACAGCAACCAGCATCACCCCCCACATTACAGCAACCAGCATCACCCCCCACATTACAGCAACCAGCATCATCCCCACATTACAGCAACCAGCATCATCCCCACATTACAGCGTCCAGCATCACCCCCCACATCACAGCAACCAGCATCACCCCCCACATCACAGCAACCAGCATCACCCCCCACATCACAGCAACCAGCATCACCCCCCACATTACAGCATCTAGCATCACCCCCCACATTACAGCAATCAGCATCACCCCTCACATTACAGCAACCAGCATCACCCCCCACATTACGGCAACCAGCATCACCTCCCACATTACAGCAACCAACATGACCCCCCACATTACAGCATCCAGCATCACCCCCCACATTAGAGCATCACCCCTCACATTACAGTGTCCAGCATCACCCCCACATTACAGCGCCCGGCATCACCCCCCACATTACAGCGCCCGGCATCACCCCCCACATTACAGCATCCAGCATCACCCCCCACATTACAGCATCCAGCATCACCCCCACATTACAACAACCAGCATCACCCCCCACATTACAGCATCCAGCATCACCCCCCACATTACAGCATCCAGCATCACCCCCACATTACAGCAACCAGCATCACCCCCACATTACAACAACCAGCATCACCCCCCACATTACAGCATCCAGCATCACCCCCACATTACAGCAACCAGCATCACCCCCCACATTACAGCAACCAACATCACCCCCACATTACAGCAACCAGCATCACCCCCCACATTACAGCAACCAACATCACCCCCACATTACAGCATCCAGCATCACCCCCCACATTACAGCATCCAGCATCACCCCCACATTACAGCAACCAGCTTCACCCCCCACATTACAGCAACCAGCTTTACCCCCACATTACAGCAACCAACATCACCCCCACATTACAGCAACCGGCATCACCCTCCACATTACAGCCCACAAATCATATTTTGCCACAATAGTGCCTTCATATCATATTATACCACAATAGTACCCCCAAATCATATTATGTCACAGTAGTGCCTCCATATCATATTATGTCACAGTAGTGTCTCCAAATCATATTATGTCATAGTTGTGCCCCCAAATCATATGCCATACAGTAGTGCCCACAAATCATAACATGCCACAACAGTGCCCCCAAATCATATTATGCCACAATAGTGCCCCTAAATCATATTATGCCATAGTAGTGCCCACAAATCATATTATGCCACAATAGTGCCCCTAAATCATATTATGCCATAGTAGTGCCCACAAATCATATTATGCCACAATAGTGCCCCTAAATCATATTATGCCATACAGTAGTGCCCACAAATCATATTATGCCATAGTAGTGCCCCCAAATCATTATGCCATACACAGTAGTGCCTCCAGTTCAAGAAAGAATGCACACGAGAAACACATTGCACACGAGAAAATATATGAACTTACCTGATTATGGCATCCTGTGTTCTGTTCTCCTACAACTGCGGATCCCTCCTCGTGACAGGAGAGGAGGGATCTGCAGCTGTCAGCTCACACAGGCAGTCAGGAGCAGGGACAGAGGACAGTGGTTGAAGTGGAAATTTAGAAGTGGGAGTATGGAAAATATAAGTGAATGGAGTATGAAGGCTTGATTTTTTTTATAATTTTTTTTTTAACACTTGTCTTCTCTGTGCATTCCCATCCTTCATTACTACTTGTGTTTTATGGTGGCTGCATCCCTGACATTCCCATTTTTAAGATGTCTCTCCCTTTACACTTTCTTTTACCTATGCCCCTACACCATCTTCTTTCCTATCCCTCTCATACACCCCCCTGCACCATCTTCTCCCCTGTCCCTCTCACACCTCTTCCTGCACCACCTTCTCCCCTGACACTCTCACCCCTCTTCCTGCACCACCTTCTCCCCTGGCCCTCTCACATCTCTTCTTGCACCACCTTGTCCCCTGGCCCTCTCACACCTCTTCCTGCACTACCTTGTCCCCTGGCCCTCTCACCCCTCCTCCTGCACCACCTTCTCCCCTGGAACTCTCACCCCTCTTCCTGCACCCCCTTCTCCCCTGACACTCTCACCCCTCTTCCTGCACCACCTTGTCCCCTGGCCCTCTCACACCTCTTCCTGCACCACCTTGTCCCCTGGAACTCTCACCCCTCTTCCTGCACCACCTTCTCCCCTGGCCCTCTCACCCCTCCTCCTGCACCACCTTCTCCCCTAGAACTCTCACCCCTCTTCCTTCACCACCTTCTCCCCTGGCATTCTCATCCCTCCTCCTGCATCACCTTCTCTCCGGGCACTCTCACACATTTTCCTCCCCTGTCCCTGTCCCTGTCACACTCACGACAACAACCCCCCCCCCCCTCCCATGCAACTTGTGGTAAATCGCCCCACCCATGACCCACTCCCCCCTCCCCCCTTCAGAAAAGAACTGGAAACTGTGTCCAGGTTGCAGGGCACAGTTCCAGTTTACTGACAGAGGGCAGAGCCTGGCGAGGGAAAGGAACGGAGCAGCAATCATCTGCGACATATGTAGCAAGGTGGCTGGCTCTGGGAGGAGCCAGTTTTCAGGAGACCAGAGAGTATCGGGCCAGCAAATAATAGGCTAGGTCCCTACACCAGCCCATCTAGCCATCGGCCCTTCTGGCATTTGCCAGAAGTGCCAGATGGCCAGTCCGGCCCTGGGTACATGACTTCTCTTGTAGTTGTGTGCAACAGACATAACTTCCTAGTTTCCTGCTGTCTTTATTTAGTTTTGCAAACCTGTAATATTTTTGTCTCCTAATAACTTTTTTTTTTATTGGCTGATGATCCTCATTAATCTTTGGCTGCAGATATTGTGATTCTTTTACAGCCTGTGTTTTAGCCTGATAGGTCATTATCATACCTGTGCAAGAGAATTTTCAAGGTCATGTTTAGACGATACTCATGCCTCTCGGTGCTATACATGGAAAGTGTTGCCCTCTAGTGGGAGCAGACAAAGTATACGTCAGACCACTTCAGTGAGTAAACTGAATTCTCTCTCATCTTTAGTATTAGTTGTTAGGTGACACAGTTCTTTATAATATTCGATATAATGTTCCACATGATAATAAAGCAGTGGCCCCAGCAGGGTCAATTTAATATGTTATTAATTTGCTCTTCTTTTTGCATGCTACTCAGGAACCCTGCATGGTTTAGTCTGAAAAGGGATAATCTTTGGTTTATACAGCAGCCTCTGTCAAGATTGCTGCAGCTTGCCGATCTCCTAGCGTCGGACACCCTTTTTGTGAATGCTATTAATTAAATTCTGGGACTGATTGTGTAGAAGGAAAAAGCTACTGATTTAATCTCTGTATGGTTGGGTGGGGAGTTCAACATTTCAGAATCTGGCCAAGGAGCAAGTGAGTTTTAGACGAAAGCAGCAGCATCAGGTAATCAAAGATACAAGAACAGTTAGAAGAGGGCAGGACATGGTTGGAGAATGGTCTTGGACTTGTAGAGGACTAGGCATGTCCCCACCATAGGATGGCATTGTGCCGCCGCTGAGAGGGAGCATCTACTCCCACCAAGATGCAGACAGGTTGGGGGAGTCGGCGGGTTGGCGTGCCAGAGTTCACTGTGTCCAGGGCACTATAATATCTACCGTATATACTCGAGTATAAGCCGAGTTTTTCAGCACATTTTTTGTGCTGAAAAAGCCTCCCCTCGGCTTATACTCGAGTGATGCTCGGGGAGATCTAAGTGAGCGGCATTCTTAGTGGGGAGAGAAGGTGCCGTACTGAGAGCAATGCAGGATGCAGCAGAGCGTGACCTCTGACATCACGTCACACTGCGCAGAGCCACATCAGGAACAGATGCTGCCCGGCAAAAACACAGATCGGAGCCACCAGCGGGGAAACTACCCAGCACTCAGTGCCAGCTCACACACCGCCCGGGCAGGACACCCGTGCCCGCCTGACCTCACAGCCATATCGACATCGCTCCTGCTCAGACCGGTCAGCATCTACCCAACCTACCCGGGACCGCGCACAAGACCCCTGGCATCCACCATAATGGTAGTTTGACTACCATCAGAAGGTAATTGCATACTTTTGTCACATCTGAACGGGATACACATTCACCATTACAGCCCCTAGTGTGCATTCCAGGCTGCCAAAGTTAATACAGGCAGAAGCACTATTTACATCCATCTACCAGCGGCACGGACACTCTTATCAGTGCAATCCCTACAGCATCCATTAGAAATACTGCTCTGCATGCTGAACACTGTAACATTTACCTCTGTTCAACACTGTGCCATATTTATACTGTCTACTGTTTATATTTGCTTTATACTGTACGAATCCAATACATCTATACTCATTCATTAATCAACCTACTGATGCATCAATTAATGTAATTTTATTGGTATCTATTTTTATTTTTGAAATTTACCAGTAGCTGCTGCATTTCCCACCTTAGGCTTATACTCGAGTCAATAAGTTTTCCCAGTTTTTTGTGGTAAAATTAGGTGCCTCGGCTTATATTCGGGTCGACTTATACTCGAGTATATACGGTAGTTACGGCTCCGCTCACCACCTCGACATTCTAAACACAATTGCTGCAATACCTGCCTTTGGCTGCGGCATATTTAAAGGGAAAAATGTTGTACAATGCTACATGTAGTCACACAAACAAAGCAACCAACAGCATTTACCATAGCAGCCTCTTTTGGCATAGTAATGGGCACTTTTTATATAATATAGGCACCCAACACTGCTGCCATTGTCATGAGTATGGCTAGTAAAATATGTGCACCCACTTCTGCTGTCATATTTCAGGGCACTACCTGTATGTTAATACTGGTTCCAACCTGTGATAATATATAATCATATTGCACTGCAGGTATAATACTCTTTTGTCATAGTAGGTAGTATAATATGTTCATCCAACCATGCTGGTGTGATGTCATGGTCTGTGCTGGTATATAATAATAAGTACTTCTGGTATAATACAAAACATCTCCTGGTAATATAGTCATATGAACACTTCTGCTTTAATATGCTCCTGTTATCCTGTTTTTTTGTGTGTTTGCTTTTTCATTAATTCAGCAAAGTTTTATGAGTATTATGAAAATTGAAGCAGATTGTATATGAGGAAACCTCCTATAAATAAATCCAGGACACACAATTAATAAAACATTCCCACGGTTTAACGATTCATTTTAATAAAACATCCCTTAGATGTTTTAAAATGTTGTTTTATTAAAACGAATCGTTAAACCTTGGAGACGTTTTATTAATCGTGTCTCCTGGATGAATGTATATGAGGTTTCTTCATATACAGTCTGTACAGCTCTGTATTCGAGTTTATCTTGATATTGCTGTAGACTGACAATTTCGCTTCTGAGTAGCAGCGTGGGTATATCTGATCCATGTCACTTGTGCTGTGATCTAGTGTGCCTTTAACTTCCTTCCTTCTGGAGTATTAAGAAGCATGTAAAATATGTCACCTTCTAAGAAGTTCAAACAACTTGTTTGAAACAGAAAAGTAAAGTATGATAAAGAGTTATTTGAATTCCGTTGAGTAGCCACCCCGTGGTTTGACATAACATGTTAAAGTGGTCCTATTAAGCCACCTTGGTGGGGTGCTGCAGTTATATGGTGTTATGGAAGGGTAACTATAAAGAAGAGCTTCTTACAATTACAATACAATACATTGAATTAACAAGCTTGATCCGATGGGCAATGGTGAATGGATGCAGGATGAGCCATCTTAGAGCTATGGCCTTATGGACATATAACAATAACATGTGCTGCAGACTGATGAAGTATTACAAGAGATTGGACAAAAAAGAACCTAAGAGGAATATTTTGGCATGGAGGGGAACTTGCAACTTCAAGAGGTCAAAGAGAAATATGAGCACTTTATACATTAACTGACCATATATGGTTAGAACTTGTCAGGTGTATACAAATTCACACTTTGGGTATTCAGAGTTGGATTGTGAACAAAATGTAATCAATCTAAGGCATGTAAAATAAATGTACAGATTGATGACTTAACTAAGTTAAGTAACACCTTGGAGGGAGCCTCAAATGCCTCTTGCCACATCTCTTTGTCAAGGGAGCAAACATCATTTGTCCATCAGACTGTATTGCTAGAGTTGCAGTTTTAGGAGGAGGGAATTCAGCTTAATGAGGGGTATAATCAAACATTCCTTGACCTGAGGGGAACCGTCAGGGTATTGTGCCTGGACTGCATATCTCTGCTGATGTTATTGAAAGTGGTGAGTATGTAATCTTCATGAAATCAAGTGAAGGACTATAGTATAACATCCTTGTACAACTGACTTATGTTCTACTCGCATGGACTTCTTATAAGTTAAGAAGTTAGGAAAGGATGGAATTCACCCAGAAGGTATTGTGTTCTACTAGGTTGGCAAATAGGTACATTCTAGGTTTGTCCCAAGCTGGTAAAATCTGTGGTGATGGAATTAAATGAGATGTGGAGGTCATGGCTTAACAGTCATTCAAGTAGAATGTGCTCTGACAGAGCTCTGTACAACTAATCTCTGTTAATCTTAGAGTTTCCTCCACAAAAGTATGTTTCCAGTTTAGTAATACCCCGAAAAGTGCTCCAGCTCAATATTGATATAGAGTGATTCCTCTGGAGAGAATGATCCAATCATGGCCTAACATCCCGTTGTGGACTATGTGGCTCCTTGGGGTCGCACCAACTCAGCAACATCACCACTGCTGCAACCACAACCAACAGAGGATGTCACACTACCAGAGACACCCCACCCTCGCAATCTACCTCTTTTGGGGGGATTGAATTGGAGGAAAGATTTGGACTGCATTAGTGTTTGCCAGCTTTTGCCCAGGACAAACTGAATGGACCAACTTGGCACTAATTCGCATTTGGCAGTGCATAGATTTCTTAACTGTAGTGGTGAGTTCCCACTAGGGATTAGGAACAATGGAGATAACAGGGAGGATGTTTCAGGTCTGCACATGCGCAGGCCCGATCTATTCATTCCTTCTGCTCCCTTCCTATAAGCTGATACATTTTGGCTCCAATCTTCAGAAGGCCCCTCCTCCTGATGATTAGTGCCTGTTCTTTTAGCTACCTCTTAGGTGATAGACGTGGCTCCATTTCTCCTACTGTGTTTTTCTCTCCTTGTGGATTGCATCCTGCAGCAACCTGCTGACCGCAGAGCTGACACTTCACAGTCTACTTCGCTGCTATTTCAGTGGTAACCTGTTGTCTGCAGAGCTGACAGTTCCTTGAGTATTTCAGCATCCTACCAGTGGTAACCTGCTAACTGCAGAACTGACACTACACAGTGTACTTCCAGTGGTAACTTGTTGTCTGCAGAGCTGACAGTTCCTCGTGTACTTCGCCATCCTTCCAGTGGTAACCTGCTGACTGCAGAGCTGACACTACACAGTGTACTTCGCTGCTATTCCAGTGGTAACCTGTTGTCTGCAGAGCTGACACTTCATAGTGTACTACGACACCATTCCAGTGGTAACCTGCTATCCGCAGAGCTGACACTTCATAGTGTACTACACCATGTTCCAGTTGTATATAACATATAATAGGGATAAGCGCTCTAATCCTGTAATGACAAAAACACCTTGCCACAAGCTGCACGCAGAGAGACTCTCCCAGGACCTCAAGTAAAAATTGCAAATAGTTTCTGCAGCGCTCAGTGACGGTACATGTAACAAACCACATCTACATACACACTTTAAACAGTACTTTAGCGCGTAGAATTAATATATGGTGTTCCACAACGATAAATGCACTAATGTCTCTCCAGCTCTCAGGTAGACTTGACTCTAATCAATATAGTTTATAAAGCATAAATACCATTGTAGGCTCAATTCTGAACAAAAAGTATTACTCTGTTTGATGGTATCCGTCCTCCCAAGAACTGCAGTTTATGTATTAAATCCGTAATGCATCTGATGATAACCACTGTGTTCCTGGAGAAAGGCTGGCCGCCTGATGGTAAGCGGTGATTGTTGTGTCAAAATCCAGCCAACAGAATGCAATCAGGGGATTCTGGGTGTTGTAGGCTGTATCTTGGATCCTCCGGCAGTTTGCTCTGATGAATCTGTGACCACCGTCAGTGCCCTTCTGATCCTCATACACAAACCAGGGAAGACCAAAGTAATCAATCAGTAAAAAACTTTATTCACCATTACAAAGTACATTAGTACTTACACTGAGGTAATGTTCAAGATGTTCATTATAACTCCTCAACGCGTTTCGTCCCCATGTGAGACTTGATAAAGTCTCACATGGCACCACTAGGGGTAAGCTTGCCATAATACCAAACAACGATAGGGACCCCAAAGCATGTTCAGGTGCAGGTCTACATCTAGGGGAGGACTGGCAAATTTAAGCCCCAGGGGATGGGGGAGACTTAGCTCAGCAGCCTATTAGGAATATTTTACAGAAAAATAAAATGCATGTACCCCAGTGACCAAGCCCAAGGTAACCCAGTATGGGACCGGCCCAGGGCATATGTCTCCCTGCCCCTCAGCCCAACCATATCCTTTTTAACGTAGTTCTAAAATTATTTGCCTTATTGTCAGCAAATAGACTGGCTGCCGTCATTCCCCATGGAAAAAGATCTGTGAGTATGGAGACCTCATAAACTTCAAAATTAAGGTAGACAAGAAGGATATTCTCTCTCTAAATATGTCTCCTGAGGCACAACAACCTCTTAAAGACAACAATAGCTTATGCTGACAATCCCAAAAGATTTGACAAGTGCAAAAGTACATAGGCGCCTACCTGAGCAGACTCAATGATCAATTATTTGCTACTAAGTTCCCGGCATTAATAGATACAATAAGAAGGCACTATGGTAAAAGGGTACCTATCCCACATATGGTGGCATGCATCAAGAGTCATAGGACACATTCATAACGTAGCTAGATGCTTTATAGCGGCCAACTGGAAGAAAATGAAACTTCATACAATGACTGCTGTAATCAATAAATTCTGACAGATGTCTTAGCCTGTAATCTGAGTTGCGGGTCTGCAAGGAACAGTTCTCATCGTGCATGTGGGTGCTTTATTTTTATCCCAGTGGATTGAAAACTGGAAGAAAGTAGACAGCCATGTTTTTTGGTGAGCAATATATATTGGTGAAATAGGGCATATGTTGGGGGGTCTTTTTCTAATAAAGGGCTTTGCCACTGTGTGTGTTTATTTCAATGTATTTTTTTCCAGGTGCGCTATATGTCCTAAGTCATGCTTGCGCTTGTACGTCTAGAAACGCAAGCATGCTCTGGCAGTCATGGTTTTGCTGGCACTTGTAGTTCTAAAAGCACCAACAGCCCCAAGCAGTTTTGTGTTGCCAGGGATTGCAAAAAAATACATTTACATCAATCAACCCACACCAACCTCCGCAGGGCTGTTTGCCAACATTTTATTTGTGATCCGGATGTCCCTAGGGAATTGAGTCCCATGCTGAGCGCACTAAGGCTGGTTGACATTATAACGGAGATTCCATGCTGTGGGTATTCCTGTTATAGTGTCTCCAGCTTAGTCTGTCATAACCAAGAGGTGTCATAACATTTTTTTCAGCAGACCTCAAGGTCTTTAATTTGTTTGAACTTCTGCTGATTTTTAGTCATATGGACACTGCTGGTATAATATGTGCACTTCTGCTCTTAAAAGAAAAATTGATATAGTGGATAATACTTGGGCATGAGATTAAAATCTAGATTAAAGTAATAATGTTCTGATGATTAAACCAGTCGCACTGGGGTTGACGATCAAAGAAGGATATCTAGAACTCCGCCTATGGCCCCACTTCATCTTAAACTAGCTCTGGCAAGTAATATAATCATCTATATCTATAATCAGTGCTCAAATGTACAGTGCTACAGAATATATAGAGTTTAATTTGGAAAATTGTGAAAGTGGTGTGGTTACATTAGCTGTAATGTGAATTCAAGCAGGTACACGCATTAAAAGTTCACATTTCCATTCATTTATTATTAGAGATGTTCACTGACCCCCGTGTTTTGGTTTTGGATCCCTATTCTTTTCTAAAATCCCTATTTTTTTTGCTAAAATCACATCATTTCGCTCTTTTTTTTATCCTTGCATTATTAATAACCTCAATAACATTCATTTCCAATCAATTTTCAATAAAAAAATTTAAGTGACAATAACACTGCTGCCCCTCCTGTTTCTGTATAAGCAATGGCACTGAGCAATGGCACTGGAGACTGGAGAATTACAAGAACATTGCTACCCCTGTTTCTGTGTAAGCAATGGCACTGAGCAATGTCACTGGAGAATGGAGAGTGACAAGAACACTGCTACCCCTGTTTCTGTGTAAGCAATGGCACTGAGCAATGGCACTGGAGACTGGAGAATTACAAGAACACTGCTACCCCTGTTTCTGTGGGAGCAATGGCGCTGGATCTCCTGGGAAGGGAGGTACTTATGGAATACAAAACCCACGAGATCCGACAATGCAACAATGACGTTTTGCCTCGATTCAGATACGAAGACGCGCAAAAGTACAGAGCCGGCTTGCAAGCCTACTCGGATCCTTTCATGTTTATCTTGGAATTGCAGTAACTGTCCTTGAACACTAGATGTCCCCTTTAACATGGCAAAAGCTTCTTTAAAAAAATATATTCATAGAAAATCAGCACACACAGAAAATAATGACATAATTATTTGCTTGTAAAATAAGCTTTGGACTTGCAAGATCGCTTAGATTTCACCAAGGTCGTTAGAATTCCAATGTGCCTCTTTTCAGTAATGGCAATAATTAAAGTCTTTGAGGCATATTCAGAATTATTCTTATCACAATAGAAATGTTGCATATATTATGGTGGATACAATATCGGGGCTACAGATTTTTTGTTTTCTATTACTCTGGGAAACTCAAGATTATTTAGATAGTATCACACATTCCCCCGTCCCCCTAATTATGATTTTACTCATAAGATGGCTGTATATCTTTAATAAAGTAATATAAATGCACTCCTAATGAAAGGGTTTTGGGGTATATTTACTAAACTGTTGGTTTGAAAAAGTGGAGATGTTGCCTATAGCAACCAATCAGATTCTAGCTGTCATTTTGTAGAATGTACTAAATAAATGATAACTAGACTCTGATTGGTTGCTATAGGCAATATCTCCACTTTTTCAAACCCGCAGTTTAGTAAATATACCCCTTAGACTTTTATCAACAGTAGTCGAAGATGTAGACAGTCCTTAAGCATCCCCTCATATAATATAATTCCAAACAGCGTCCAATCAAGCGCTATTGTGAGCTACTCCTGGAAACTGTCTGTGCTGTTATAATAAGTGTGGAGAAAATCCAAAGCACTGCTTGGATAACATTTTGCTAACTCAGGAACCAATGTAAATGTTGCAGCAGTTTCAGATTAAATGAGCCGCGTGACAAAACCCCTGATCATATGAGTCGTTGTATCTCAGTTATAAGTAATAAAGTCGTCCTATTAAATCCTCTATTATATATTTATTCAATGACTGATTTCAACCTTGTCAAATGGCTTCATGCAAACCAAGCCAGTAAGAGGTCCTATACTGATGAGCTTTAATGAGAGCAAATTTAGATGAATCTTAAAGATCCATTCTGTCTTAGAAATGTAGTTTTTTTTAATGACAAACATTAGCACGTAGATAGCCTTGGAAATTGAACTGAAGTTAATAGTTAAGTTGTCTTTTTGGTTAATGCAGCTTCACATATGATTAACTGTTTAATAAGTGAGAGCATTATATGTGCAGATGTTGCTGTTTAAAGCCTATACCTATGGGTCATGTATGTGCGTACTTCCGAGGATAGAATGTGGAAAACAAAGGTTTAAGTGACTGATTTTGGCATGGTAGTGGGTGACAGAGATGCTGGCATGAGAAACAGCAATCACTGTGTCACACCTATATAATCATGAAAAGGCCAAGACCTAAAAGACCCCCCAGCAAGAACAAGAACGCTTGATAAAAATGGGCTGAGGGATGCTGACATGATTTGTGCAAAGTATGAGAAGGGCAACAAGCCAGTCAGGGCCATCTTAACAACATTATGGGCCCCCGGGCAAAGCAGTGCACTGGGGCCCATATTATATATATATATATATACATATATATATATATATATGTATATTATATAAAATCACTTTTTTTTTCAAATCCCCTTTAACTTACCTTACAATCGCCCTGTTCTTCGAGTTGAATCCTCTTCTGTTCTTCGTCGCTGTTCTCCGCTCCTCCGTGCTGTGCTTGCAGTGAATTACGAGCGCATCATGGAAGAGGGGACCAGGGAGGGAACACCTTGTCCGCTAGGCCCCCGGGGCACCTGCCCATCGTGCCCAGTCAGAAAGATGGCCCTGGAGCCAGTCAACTAATATCTGAATACCATAGTGTGCTGAAAGCGGCACATAACACCGGTTGGCACAATAAGATATGACATCCAGCAACTCCACCAAGTTCCACTATTGTTAGCAAAAAGGTGCAGTTACAGTGGGCTAAGGAATACTGATACTTGATAACTGGAAAAAAATTATATATGCATGCATTGGGACCCATGATATGAGTAGAGCAATGATTAAATGCCACAGAATGTTTGAACACTGTTACAGGTGCATCTTCTCATGGCAGCTGTAGTTTGACTCTTCAGAAACATAATGTTCCATACCACATGGCTAAGAAGGTTCATGGGGTATATTTACTAAACTGCAGGTTTGAAAAAGTGAAGATACTGCCTATAGCGACCAATCAGATTCTAGCTGTCATGTTGTAGAATGTACTAAATAAACGATAACTAGAAGCTGATTGGTTGCTATAGGCAACCTCTCTACTTTTTCAAACCCACAGTTTAGTAAATACACTCCCTTTGATTGATTCTAGGAATATGACTGTGAATTCAGCGTAATGTGCTGGTCCCTCCCAGTCACCAGAACTCAATCCAACTGAGTATCTTAGGGATGAGATGGAACACATTATTCGGAGTAGAATTCCACCACTCTTGCTCTTACAAATATTATGTGACATGCCTCAGTTAACATAGTTCAGCATCCCTCTCACTTTCCACATATTGGGCTAGATTTACTAAGCTGCAGGTGAAAAAGTGGGGATGTTGCCTATAGCAACCAATCAGATTGTAGCTATCATTTTGTAGAAGGTACTAAATGAATGAAAGCTAGACTCTGATTGGTTGCTATAGGCAACATCCCCACTTTTTCAAACCCGCAGTTTAGTAAATCTAGCCCATTGTGTCAATGCAGGCTGAACTGAGGGAAAATGGGAAAAGAGAAATTCACGGAGATGTACCTAAAAAAATGGCCACTCACAGATAGGTTCATGAAAGAGTAGCAGGTAATATACAGCAATTTAAAATGAAAATATTGAACAATGTGCTACTAGAAATGTATAGAATATAAAGCTTTATTTCCACTGAGGAGACAGAATCTCTATGGCTTATTTTCTCAAAGTATTTCTTTAGCATGGAATCTATGCCACACAGTCGTAAAAAGGAAAAGTATATAACGACTGCTGCCAGCTATGAAAATATGTTTCCTTCCTTCCTCTCTCTATCTCTCACACACACACACGCACGCACACACATTTTTCTCATATTACAGAGCCTTTCAATTAAGAGCATGAAGCTTTCTCTCTCCCTCCCACTGAGCGCTAAGGGATCTTTGGTTGCGTTTAGCAGTTATTTGTGCAGGATTTTGCTGCATTCACGCAGCGTGTTCTGCCTGAGGCTGTGAGCCATTTAGAAGCAGACCATGCTCAGATGGATACGGGGGATGGAAATAAAGAGAGTTCTCTGAGGCAGGAATGGGTGGACTAGGGACTTACCCTGTTACCACATCAAAACGCTCTTACAAGGCATCTGGAATGTTATTGCTTAATAATAAAAGCAACACTTCCCTTCTTACAGTTTTTGTTTCCATAATCTTTGAAATGCATGGTTCTTTTCTCTGAGTTATAAGAAAAAAAACCAATCCAAGCAATAATTCCAGTTTATTTATATATATATATATATATATATATATATATATGTACGTATATATATATATATATATATATATATATATATATATATATATAAATACACGTATATATATATATATATATATATATATATATATATATATATATATATATATACAGTGGTCGAAGTGGGCATTAGAAGTGGCAGTATGAAAAATGTAAGTGAATGGAATTTGATAGTATTACAATCAAAGCAGTAGGATCAGTGGTGACATGGCATGCCACAGTATACCAGCCCATTTCGACCACTGTGCCTGCCAACAGAACAAACACCTCCACGGCAATACTTTGCCCTCTCACTGCTGCCCAGACACAATGCCCCAGAGGCTATGTTCCTCATACCCACTAGAGATTGTTTTTAGTTAATAAAAACATGCAAGTTCAAATGCCAGTAAAACCACATTGCAAACTCAAACCCATTGTCTTGAGATTCTTAATGTTTTTAAATCACATTCGGAAGGAAGTTTGAGATCCTCTAGGCTCCCCAATGTCAGAATGCTGATTACTCCCGGGAGAAAACCACTTGGCTGGGGTAGATATCAGAGACACACCACAAACCAGCCAGGGCGCTTAGTCCTGCAAGGATGGGTTGTTAGGAACAAAGCTGAAGTTGATGGTTTGGAAAAGGTGAAATCATAAGGGACAAAGATAAGGTCTATGGGTTTGGAGAATGTAGAATCATGAGGGATGAAACTGAATGCTATGAACAGACCAACAAATTAAGACTCTTGAAGAACCAGCAGAGAAACAAAATTCTACCTTTGCTTCTGCAAAGATTGGTAGGAGTGAAGGACTTATAAAGGCTGTATATAGGTGTGTTCTCTTTGTCAGAATTGACTTGACCTTTAGCAAAGTGCTATTTGCAGTAAGTGAAAAAGAATATGCAGTTAGTGTTAATGGTGCACCTCCACTTCTGTAGCTAGTATTGTAGTGAATCCTCACGTTGCAGCTGTTAGTGTTGATGGTGAACTTCCACCTATCGTCTGTAGCTGGTATTGTGGTGAATCCTCACATTACAGCTGTCAATCTTGATCATGCACTTCCACCTGTCGTCTGTAGCTGGTATTGTGGTGAAACCTCACATTACAGCTGTCAATCTTGATCATGCACTTCCACCTGTCGTCTGTAGCTGGTATTGTGGTGAATCCTCACATTGCATCTGTCTGTGTTGATCTTGCACTTCCACCTGTCGTCTGTAGCTGGTATTGTGGTGAATCCTCACATTACAGCTGTCAATCTTGATCATGCACTTCCACCTGTCGTCTGTAGCTGGTATTGTGGTGAAACCTCACATTACAGCTGTCAATCTTGATCATGCACTTCCACCTGTCGTCTTTAGCCGGTATTGCGGTGAATCCTCACATTGCATCTGTCTGTGTTGATCTTGCACTTCCACCTGTCGTCTGTAGCTGGTATTGTGGTGGATAATCACACCCACTGTATTCACTTAAGATGAAAATGCAAACGCAAGAATCACCACAAAAATAATAACAGTGGGTATGAGGCTTTAGTCTCTTTTTCTGCTCACACAATCGTCAGCCCAGATCGCACACTATTCTGGCCTAGGGCACCCACAGTGTGAGAGTGACTAAAGCACTATAACTCCTCAACTTCAGGTCACACAGCAGGAGTTGCTGACTGCTTCCGCAATATCACAGCCCATATACGCAATTAGCAATCTCTGTGTCCACAGTGACTGGTAATATGGTTTTCAGCCTGAAAATTAAATAATGAATACACAAAAAAATTAATTTCTCTAAATATGAAAATATACTATTACTTTAAATGGAATGCATTTATTAAATGACCTAATTACAGCACACTGTACCTGGTTATCACTGATGTTTGTCTCACAAGATCCTATTATGTCGTGCATTTTTGACATTTACTAATTTTATTTATGTGATACGTCTTCTGTTTGATGGATGCTGCATACCTCTGGTAGAGTCCAATAAATAAATGAACAGCATCACCCTTATCTCCAGCTGTTGCTGAGCCACTCTGTCTGCACAGGGCTGAGAATCACTTTATATGTAGTTCAGCAGCATCTGGAGGGAGATTTGCTATGAAGACCAGTGAAGGTTTGATGAATGGATCAGCTCAGTAACTTCAGGTTGTCAGAGGAGCTGTCCCATCGCTGGTGCTGATCCTTATAGGTTAAAGCTAATATTCTTGCTGTCCCCGGATCTCACATCACAGCCGTGCTTTCTATTTTTATTGTACTAAGAGAAAATAATTTACCTTACCTATCACTACCAGCTCAAGCTAACTGGCAGCTTTAATAGATCAGTGAGTTTGTTCATTTTTAAAGATGAAATAGATTGATAACATTCAGTAGCGGCTAAGCAAGTTAATTAACAAGGCCAAGTCGATGGCCTGTCCCCTGGGGGGGAAAGTAATGAGAAAACAAACAACCTGATTATTTTAAACCCAGAAATTCTCATTTCAAAGTCAATGTGGTCAGAAAAGGCTGAGGAATTCCATGAGCGGCAGAGGGAGGATTCTGTTTTCCACACACAGCTTTCCCAATGGACAGGACGGCTCACAGCTGTATGCAGAGCAAAGCAGAAGGGTCCCGCTCAGCCTCATGTTTAATTCAAGGGATTTTGGTCTTCGCTTTGTGCATATTCCAGATCCAGCTGCAGTTGCACTGTTGAGACGCAAGGAAAAATCCCATCTGACTAAGGCTGTAATAGTTTTGTAACCTCTTTGTTGTCAGACATTTTTTGTGGTAAACTATAAGCACATAGGGGCGCAGGAGGACCTACTAGCTTCACTTCTAGGTGGCTACCTTGTAAAAACATGATATATTTCGGTTAAAGTTAAAATGCAATCCCTTTATATCTGGTAAATGTTACCATAATCCCTGTTATTTTATGGGATTTTTTAATTCATGCATTTACTTTGGTCAGAAAAAGTTCTAGGGGCAGTTCATCATCATCATCATCATCATCATCATCATCATCAGTAGCTATTTATATAGCACCACTAATTCTGCAGCGCTGTACAGAGAAGTCATTCACATCAGTCCTTGCCCCATTGGTGATTACAGTCTAAATTCCCTAATATACACAGAGACAGAGAGAAAGAGACTACGGTCAATTTGGTAGCTGCCAATTAACCTACTAGTATGTTTTTGGAGTGTGGGAGGAAACCGAAGCACCCGGAGGAAACCCACGCAAACACAGGGAGACCATACAAACGCCACACGTATTTCCTCTATAAATATGGGAAAAGTCTTAGAAATGTACCATTTTGGATATTGGACAATTTAACATTACAATATACAGCTGCAACTTTATAATGCATTGTAATACATTGTAAAGTTGCAGTTGATTTAATTATAGTCTGAAACATCTGCCACTTAGAATAATGATTCATCATGTGCTTAATTTTATGTCATTCAAGGCAACGTGCCAAAGTTCTGCTGCTATGGCATTAATCATTTAAATGTGCCTATGCTCCCTTCAACTGTTACACCTGTTTTTTTCTAAAAACACCAAAAACTTTTCGGAAAACATAGTAGTAATATAAAGTGTAAAAAGCATATTGAGAGGATATCAACATTAAAAGGTGTTTTATTTTATTATATTCAGTAACTGCAAGTACTCGATAATGTTATGAAGAAATGTTGACATGCACGTCTAAGTAAATGTGGAATCTCTATGGCACATAATTCATCCTACAGACATGTATTTATTCAAAGCTAACAAACCAGAGGATACAATTCTAAGATGTTAACTTTATTTTTGAAAACGGTAGGACACACTTCACAGAAGTAATAACTAATCAATGCCAAATTTAAAAAGGGTATGGTGGTTAAAGTCACTTTAAATATTAAACATGTATTAGTACATACATTATTAAGTATATAATAGAGCACTTTTAAACCTTAGTATTTCTAACCAGCGCCTGTGAAGAGAGCAGGGTGCCAGGCAACTTGAAAATAAAAGTTAAGCCCACTTGGCATCCCCTCTCGCCAGTACTTATTACTGGGATGTGAATGTACATATTGGAATATGTGTTTTAATGTATATTGTTTCTCAGTTCATGTGGGTTTTCTATGCATCTCTAGATTCTTTAACATGACCCTCAATGAGCTGCTATCACTTAAAGTCACCAAGGTAAGCAGCCTATCACAGGTGAAATATTGTTAGATGAGAAATGGTCTGAGAGTCATGAAAATGCTGCCTCCAGTTCAATCTGTGTCAAAATAAAAGAGAATGTCTATAAAGTAATGTATCTATGGTACTATCTGCCCTCGCACCTCCATAAGATTCTCCTTGACTCCTCTGATCGTTGTTGGTGGGGGTGCTCCCAGGAGGGTACACATCATGTTTGGTGGATGTGCCTAAAACTGTCACGTTTCAATCGCTTCTTTAGATTGACATGGCGCTGGAGTCCGAATTCTTTCTATTACCCCTGGGGGCCCCCTCGGCGATGCTCCATCAGAATAAACTGACATGACATATTGTTTGAGCTGCTACTTGCCAAATCACAGCAGACTGGCGGCAGCAGACTCCCCCGTCCCTCCAGGTCATTGTCAACAGGGTCTGGCAGACTCAATGTATGGAGTACATGACTAATGAAATTCATCTAGATCTTTCACCAAGGTCTAGGACCAATGGCTTTCTCACTTTCAAGCTCGTTCTCCATTCTTGTGACTCCTTAGTCTCCCTTGTCCTCCCCTTCTTTATTCTTTATTTCTTCTTCAGAACTAATCTTACCACCTAACTTAGACTAAGCCACTTTACCTTTCTCTCTCCTCTTTCCTCTCTTCTTCGTCTCCTCTTCTTTTCTTTTTCCTTCTCTCACTGTCTATTAAAAACTATTGGTCGATCCCTGTGTTCTATTTTGTATTACTCATCCATTGAGTTGTAACGTTACTATGCTCGTCGTACATTCTATTTATTTCCTCTGTTTATATTTGAACATTCTTGATGTAGATTGTATCTTGTTTCATGACCATGCCAAAGTAAAACTTTAAAAAAAAAAAAGATGGTCAAGGATTAAGTTGGAGCACGGCTTGAGATGCCCAGATACTAAGGCGATCATACTGCTGACCACAAGGTACAAGGGAGGCTTATTAACAGCCCCAACAATAAGCAGGTGCCAATCCGGGGGGCCTACACTATTTAAATCTGACTTGCTGAAGCCGCACCACTGTGGGAACCAGACCAGGATTAAAAAAAGATTTTTCTCCACTGAGAAGAGTTCTACTTGGTCCTTAGTCTTCTACTTGAGATTGGAGTGACTAAGGGTGACAGCTCCTGGTGCACTGATGTTCAAGCCTCCACATATTTTACCACTTTGTGAGCTTACCAAAAGTGGGGAGTCATCAGACTTGGTCCCTACCTTGCTGGTAACAGAGTGAAAGCATGAGGTTTAGCAGCTGGGACATTGCTTCAGGAAAGACAGTGAATATAGGTCTTTTATGAAAGGGCTGTATAATAGGCTATTGGAATGCTGACCCCCCTGGTACTTGTTCCTTGAAAGAGTTGTATTCTGGTGTATATCTTACAATAAAGCACTGTTTTTCTTTTCCAACTGTTTGTCTAAGTGATTTAGTGCACATTAGGGAGTATTGGGTGTGCCAGGTTGATAGATAAGGCTGCTTATGGGGAATCCTTCCAGCTAGTATGGTGAAAGAGTTAATTATTAACCTGGTAATCTCAGAGTGCCCAATTATGGTCAGATGAAAATCAATGGTAGATTAGTCCAAATATTCTTCTTCTTTGAATGGACTCGTCGTCATAAACCGCGAGCATGCATGCAGGCATTCAGCCAGCATTGCCCTCTCCACTTGAACTGTGTTCTGTTCAATGAACGTTGAAAGGCACAGAATGTACCTCACACAGAACTTTAAAAAGGGAACATCGATCCCTATTGTGTAATCTCTGCACTGGCTCTCTGTTTACTGCAGAATCCAATTCAAATTACTCACCCTAACCTACAGAGCCCTTAATAACACCATCCCTTCATACATCTCAAATCTCATATCAAAATACTCTCCCTCTTGTCCTCTTAGATCTATCTCTGACCTGCGCTTTGTCTCTGGTAACCACCTCTCACTCCTGCCTACAAAACTTCTCCCGTGCTGCTCCCCACTTATGGAATTCCCTACCACGCCCAGTCAGGCTGTTTAGGCGTTCTCTAAAAATACATCTCTTATCTTATCCCTGATGATACTATTCACACTAATATACCCTCACAGCTGTCCCAATATCCACTCTGAGCCACACTCGCTCAACAACAGCTTTCAAATCCTTCCAAACATTATCAATGGGATTAATGTCTAGGCCACTCCAGGAAATATATTTTTTATATTTAACTATTTGCAATCTGCTATAGGTTATTGTCCTTTTGGAATATAAATCTTCTCCCAAATCCTAGATCTCTTGCAGATTGCAACAGGTTTTCCTCCATGATTTGTCTACATCTTGCACTGTCGATTTGGAGTCTCTATTTTAACAAATCTTTCAGTCAAGCAGAGAAGCAGAGAATCATCCCCATAGCATTACGCTCCTGCAGAGCCGTAACTTACAATTCTAGCGCCTGGGGCGAGAAAGACAAATGCCGCCCCCTTAGCCCTCAATTTTAACCAAATGAACCTCCAAAAAGTTAATTATTGATCTCATCGGTAGATAGAATTTTCCACCACTTGGCATGTGGGTTTTCCACGTGTTTTCTGGCAAACTCTAGGTAACATTTCTTTAACAATTTGTCATCCCATTAAGAACAGATTGATGAAGAGCCTATGCTAGAGATATTAAAATTCATTGAAATTGTCCTATATTCTTCCATTCATTGCTGCTTTTGTAGCATGTACTTTGAATATTATTTGATCTTCATGATGAAACTCCTGTTGTTTGGAAATGCACTTACTGACTGCAGGACAGAAAGGTTTGTTTCTTATAAAATCTATTGACACACTTCTACTGTGGACAGGTGAACTCCAATGAATTATGTGACCTGTGACTGGAGACATTATTTATGTTTCTCTTAGCAAATCAGAGGGTGGGGTTTGGGATGAATAGTTACGCAAACAATTATTGTCTATTTTTTTTATTTGAAATGAGGAAAGAGTTGCTATTTTTATTTGACATTACAGCACATTCTGTGTTGATTAGTGTTAGGAATTTAAAATTAAATCCTTAATACTTTTTTATAGCCACAGTCGTGCCAGCCCAGAAAGGTGGCATATTATTATTATTATTAATATTTATTTATAAGGCGCTACAAGGCATCCGCAGCGCCGTACAGAGACAAACAAAATCACAATACAATGGGAGACAGCACAGTACAGTAAACACAGCAACTCAGTACGCTCAATGCACAGCTAGAGAGGGCGGGGAAGGGGGAGGGAGGATCCGAAAATGACGGGGCCCAAGAAGGGGGGCGTGGAAGACAGAGAGACCCCCAGGGGGGAGGAGGGAGCGAAAGTGGATGTGGGGTGGAGGACCTTTGAGGAGGAGGGCTAAGTAGCTGGAGAGCAGAGTTAGAAGTGGTGGAAACAGGAGGAGAGATGGCCCTGCTCAGAGGAGCGTACAATCTAAGGGGAGGGGTGGACAGACAGAGAGACGCAGGGGAGAGAGGGAGAGTAGGGGGACAGAGGCAGAAGATAAGGTAGGAAGTTAAGTGGGAGACAGAAAGGCTTTAAGAAAAAGGTGGGTTTTTAGGGCCCGTTTGAAGCTGGTTAGATTAGGGGAAGTTCTGATGGAGGGAGGGAGCTTGTTCCAGTGGAGGGGGGCAGCGCGGTTACATATATCAAGTTCATATAGGAGGGAGGTTTAAACATGACAAGAACACTAGTGAAAATTAAAATGATGTCCTAAATAGCTGCTCCTGCCTAAACCCATACATCAGCAAGGAGATATTTAAAATAGTTGTTGGCTTTTACACACCCTAATCCTCTGGGTAATACCCAGGAACAGATTTAGCATTAGCTACAATTATATATTTTAGTATATAAGTTTTATATTTATTATTTTTTTATTCTTATTTTAATATTATTTATATATTGTGACAAAGGACGCGGTCTGCCACAGGCGTCCAAGAGAGGACTTAGCTATTCAGCTGATAGTCTGCAGGTAAAGGCTGTAGACAAGGTTACACACATTTATAGCAGTGTAACTGGGTTAAGGTATACAGGTGTAAGACATTTGTGACAAAGTAAAAGTATAAAGTGTGATTTAACTTGCTTTGAAAGTGTCTTTTCCACAGCTAACAGCAAAGTTGACAAGGTGTGTCTGCGGTAAAGACCAATTACAGAACACCTGCAGAGAACTCCCTTTTAAAAGCAAGATGGGAGTGTCACCTGTCACCTGGGAGGAGTCTCAAGTATAAAATTTTGTATTGTGCTACTATGCATGGCGACCGATGCCAGACAGTGGCCAGTGACCAGACAGGAAAAGGATGTTAGGTTGCCTGGTGTCATTCTGACAGAAGTATATGCTGTCTAATGTGATGGAACAATAAAAGTATTGCATATACCGCAAGATGCCATTTGTGTATGCATCACCTAAGAGTGCCCGTGTCACATTATACATATGTACTGCTGTGATGTGGTGTAGGTAGATGTTATAGAAGTCCACATTGATGGGAGGGGGTTCACAAACAAAGCAGGCTAGTGTGGCGAACCTTGTAAATCCTGGCCCACAGGCAGACAGATCTATGCTTCTATCTCTCACATGATGTGACTATATTTCTGTTTGTATGTCTGTCTATCTACCTATAATCTCCTGCTTTTCTCTGGTATTTGTACATAGAGTATGGTTTGGGAGGCGAGGTATAGACAAAGAGCTAGGGAGAAAACACTCAGGGAGATGGAAAAACTAATATAGAACTGCAATCTGTATGTGTTGGGAAATTAAATTGAGATAGATGTGGAGGCATAGAGGCTTGTAGTGTTATTACAGGGAGCACCAACAGAGATGTCTTTTGAGGAGGAGGAAGGGAGGGAGGGAGATTGTCTCATCAGTTCCTGCAATTAGGAAAGTTTAATATAAAATAGAGAAGTGAGACAGAGTACAATAAGTGAATAAGCAAAGAAGATGCAGGCATAGAATAGACTGAACAGAAAAATAGGTGACTGATAGGATATTGTATAAGTTTTCTAGTTAGATTTATTAAATCCATTACGGACATGTAACTGTTTTGCATGACCCATCATCACTCAGTACACAGTCCATATATGGAGGCAAGCCTGCGTTTGGCATTATGAGCTAATATATGATCAATTAGTTATTGTCATATTTAGATTAAATATAAATTGGACCCTAGCCAGATTTATGGTGTTCAGCCCATCTTGGTTTACTTCTACGTGATTACACAAGCAGTTACTGCAACAGGTAATTAAAGTAACTCACATGCACGATTACACCAGCAGTGACTCCATATATGAGTTTACTAGCAGTGATCACACTAAGATTACACTATTAGTGACTCCTGTACATTATCATCTTAACAGTTGCCCCTTCAGCTATGCTCTGCAAGATGTCCTGTGAATAAACCATGCCCAGGGCATGTGCAGTGCTGCATGTGGGCAATGCATGCACAGGCCAATCACACATCGGCTACATGCAACACTGTGGGCAGTGCATGCGCAGTGGCGTTGTGTAGGCTGGCTTAAAATAGCACCTATATAATAGTTGGCCAGGTGTGGTGCCATCATTACACCTGCTGAGGTGCAGAGGGCCTCCACATGTGTGCAATGATATCATGGTGCATAAATGGACGCAAAGATTTCTGGGAGTATAAATCTGGGCTTAAATATTAGTATCATATATTTATAAGCCACATATATTTATAAGCCCGGACTCAGCGCTCCTTTCACTCTTCAATCTTTGACTCTTGGACAAAGCTCTCCTCTTTTACCCCTGGTTGTGAGCAACTACTTCCTCTCTCCCTGGAGCCTTGTGACTCCTTACAACTGGAGAGACGGAATGGAAGTGGGAAATGGAGGGGAACAAAAGCCGAGTACAGTAAGCATAGGCAAACCAAGGGGGGTTCCTTCCTAGGGCCTGGAAACCCCCCCCCCCTCCAAGCCTGGGGCACTGTATAATTGAGGTGGCTGGACCCTGCCCCTGCTTCACACAACTCTGCTTGAAAAGGGAGAGCTGCGTGCACCTAACAGTAGTGCACGCAACTTTGCCCATGTATATTATGGGGATAGGAAGAGTTGGAGAGCAGTCAAGCACTGTCTAAAATTATAACCACGCCCCCATGCATGCTGGTCATGCCCACCGGCAGCGTGGTACGGAAATCCCCCCTCCTCAAACCCTGGTAAGGGTGTGTTCACGTCATTTTGACTGATGTAGACCCAGAAACGGACAAATATACACGTGTCAGGAGCTGAATGTCTAGCCAGTGCCGGACAGCTGTAACACCAAGACACAGTGATGATAATCAGCAGCACTGGCTGGCTGCTTTGATTGGATGTTTGCAGATTCACCTCTCCAGTGAATAATAAATAATTGATAACTGTGGCAGCTATCTGATATAAGTCACTATGGTCTATTTACATTACAAAATACTTTAAACTGTTTTATCATTAATGCCGTTGTTATTATTATACCTTGTGACATTTATTAATTTTTTTTTTTCCCTGTGCCCTCTTTTTAGAATTTCAATCCACGTTAGTCTATTCTGTTGGTTTTTATTGGTGTATATTTATCCAAGACTTGCAACATAAGATATATATTTTTTAATTCCTGTTATTCCTGTTATATTGTACCATAATGAAGGGACTTTTTTTTTATCTCAAAGTAATATCTAATATATATATATCTATTTGTCCCTTTCTAATGGTTATTAACTCTCATACATTTTTAAAGAAAATAAATTTTGTGATGAGGTTAGTAGGACATAAAAGAATGACATCATCCCCCCTTACTGTAACAAACGAGGTAATCATTTCCTTTCCACACACATTAAGGGCTGAAAGCCAGTATCATCATATTGGATCCAGTCACAATATTGCCATAATTCATTACATTTTTACAGACAAAGTAAAAAGCAAAAAAAAAGGCGGGCAGCTCAAAACAACTGGAACAACTGTAGTGGCAGCCAAGAGAGGAACTAGAAAAGAATGGTTGGCTAAACAATGTGGGTTGATCCTGATTTGACTATTACCAGCACTAGGCTTTGCCTCCCTCAGCATAGGGTCCCTACAACCAACCCCAGAGTAATCAGTACTGGGCTGTATTCCTTAGGGATATTGGATTGGCAATTATAAGGAACATAAGTAAAGGAAAGTAAGCTGGAAGAGCTACTTTTTCTTTTTTTTTTGGGGGGGGGGGGGAGTTGATTGGGGGACATGGAGAAATAAAATCCAGAAATTCTGTCTTGGTAGTATTTATTTACTTATTATAATTAATTAATTTTAAAGTAAGATAGGATTAAGAAGCTTTGGATCTGATTGATCAACCTTGAGTGTGAAATCAAGGGGTTTGTTATAGCAAGAAGGATGTCATCTACCTCAATTGTGCCAGATGCCATCACTACATTAGAAATATCTGGATTCAACATAATTTTGGAGGCTAGTAGTTCAGTGGACAGGGCGAAGATAAGCAGGGATAGAGGGAAGAGATAGTTTGTAGGATTATGATACAGAGCTGATACACCTGTGACAAACTTTTCAGCATCTCAGGAGAGGAAGAGAGATGAGAACCTGCACACAGTGTTGTCCACCGCCTGTCGGCAGGGGACAAAGCCAACCTGATCTGGATGGATTAAGGACGGTTGGACCATGTTGAGCGTATTAGCAAGGAGTTTAGCGAAAATCTTTAGATCAATGTTTAATAATGAGATAGGGAGGTAACTGCCTTCTTTGTGGGACAACCGAAGGTTCCACCGTCCAGAATCGAGTTGAAAAGAGAGGTAAGCTTGGGGGCAAGGACACCTGCACATTTCTTATAATATGAGAAAGGGAAGCCATACAGACCTGGAGTGTTAGCTACTTTCATAGAGCGGAGGGTATCCGGAGTCTCCTCCCAGATCTCAGAGTTCAGCAGCTACACAGCCTCTGGGGAGAGTTTTGGAGATGGCATGAGTGCAGGTATTCCTATATGGCTTGCTCAATATCAGGAGGAGAAGGGTGGGAGTCACCTAAGTTGTATAAATTATTTTCCAATTAAATCTGTGTGATAAAGGCCATGACCAGACGAGCTTTTAATTTGACAGATCATATTGGGTGCTTTCTTCTGTCTAAGCTTCCTAGCAAGAAGTGAGTCTGCTTTATTGGTTTGATCTTCACATGTGATTATACTAGAGATGCTCATGCTAGGTTCCCCGAAATCCGAACACATCCGCGCTTAGCAGATCCGAGTTTCGGATCAGTACTTTCGCGCACCCTCGGAATTGAAAATGAGGCAAAATGTCATTGTTACATCGTCGATTCTCGGATCTCGCGAGCTTTAGGTTCTATAAGTACCGCCCTCCACGGCGATCCAGCGCCATTTCACAGAAGGGGTAGCACGGTTCTTGGCAGTCTCTAGTGCAGTTGGGCAGCATCATAGGTAGAAAAGAAAGAGGAGAGGTAGCAGTGTTCTTCAAAGTCTCCAGTGACATTCAGGAGAGCTCCATTGCTAATTGTCATTACTGAAATAGAAATAATAGGTCTGGCAGACTCAGTCTTCTAAATCTGTAGTCACATTGCACTGTGTTATATAGGTAACATACAAAGAGGAGAGCTCCATTGCTCCATTGCTAATTGTCATTGCTGAAATACAAATAATAGGACTGGCAGGCTTGGTCTTCTAAATCTGCAGTCACATTGAAAATAATATTGTGACCTGTGAGGTGGTAAAAAATGACTGCAAATAACTTGACATTAGTGTTGTTGAGGTTAATAATAATGTAGGGGGGAAAAAGCAAACATATGTGATTTTAGCAAAAAAAAAATACGGATTTTAGAAAAAAATCGGGATCCAAAACCAAATCATGCAATGGCGCTTTTGCCAAAACCAAACCACGAATACCCGTATATGCGGTGGGCCTGTTTGTGAGCATGCAGTATATTTACGCAACATAAAGTACGCTAAGCAAAGGGGTGCAGTGCTCCCTTTATAATATTTATTATAACATGTAGTGGAGCCCACACATAACAGCAATATAGTCTTTATTATATAGTATCCTTTATTTTTGGACTATACCATCAATACATTGTAGTATTTATTATAAACAAAGCATAGCAGCCTAATACGTTCCTTTTATTATATTGTATAACTTTTTAGATTATACCATAAATATACTAACATTTACTGGTAATTATTACAAATGTAAAGCAGCTATAATGCATTCTATCACATATTATAATATGTCTGAAAATCAGTGTAGAGCAAATAGCGGTTTGCCTATTAGAGAATTTCAACCGTAAACTCCATTGGAAACTGACGTGAATGCTAAAAATACTCTGTAAGGCGGTGAGTAATATGTGGCGCTATATAAGTAACGGTTGATAATAACAATACCAACAGTTCCCCCACATATGATTATACTAGCAGTGACTCCATACATGAGAATACCTGCAGGGTGCTACATATTATTATTCCAGCTGTGAGTTCATCAGCATTGTCTCCCACATTCCAGGTAACCAGCAAAGAGCCCCAGATATGATTATAACAGTGGTGTCCTCCACAGACTTTCATGCCAATGTTGCCCCTTATATTTACCCTGGCTGACTACTATTTCCCCTGTGGAGATGTCAGGGAGAGTGAGAGACACACGGACATCTGAGCTGCACAGACCTAGGATGGATGATGGAAGAGAGTCGTGTCACTTGCTCCCCACTGTGTAATGGATTATGGATTCTACTATACTGCAGAGGTAATAGCAACCATCTCTTGAATGCAAAAATATGATTTTTAAACTAATGTTTGTGAGAGCCTGTCAGACACCAGGAGGGCACCTTTCTTGTATTATTGATAATCTGGCAAACCATACTCCATTATTTTATTTTGAGTAATAATTCATTGGTAAAAAAAAAACTGTAAAAAAAAAAAGAAAAGAAAAAGAAAAAAAATGGAAAATCCACATTAACCGTTTATATCCAGCCCCCTGCATAAGCGAGTATAGGATTTTGGAGGGGACAGGGGACATTACACCCTTTTTGTGAAATGTTGCATAACATTTTTGATCAGTGCCTTTTACTTTCAATCTGCTCTTGTGGCAGAACTCCAAAGTAATGAATGGAGATCTGCTCAGTGGATTAAAAATGCATGAAAAAGCATCAACAGCAAATCAAACACACTTTTGATGTTCATGTGTTCAGCAGGACTCCATATAACAAAATCTCATCAAAAGCTTGTATATTTTTTTTTTTTCACATCATTTTTCTGATGTGCTGAGTAGGGCTCAAAATGGGGGTGGGAGGGAGTGTGATGCAACAAAAGAGTTCGATTACTCTGCGGAACAGGGGAAACCATTATGTCTGGGGGAGTATGGTGAGAGCATGTGTCTGGACTGTGCAACCAAAGGTCATAACGTACTGGACACCCTCTCACCCACTCTGGGTTTGTGGGGGGAAAAGGGGGGGAGGCATTGTATGTATCATTGTGTTCAAAGAGCTCAAACTGTTACCGCTTATATTCAATTGTATCTAGTATGACTTTGTTATTGTCTATTCTTAAATGTGGCCAGGTGGATTTGGTTAATTAATGGGAGGATACTGGTCACATGTCCCGCAGAGGGACTGCAGAACCCTGTCTCACCAGGAGACAGGAAGCTCTAATCAGCTGGCAGGCAGATTCTAGGTGTCACCCAGTCTTTATCTAGACCAAGTCTAGATAAAGACTGGTAAGTGGTAACACAAGTGGGTTTCTATTGTTCTTGGCTGTGGCCAGCTATACAGTCATACCAGCAGGTGGGCCTGTGACTGTATGGGTTTGGAAAAGGACAGCCTGGTAGCAGTCGCCTATCTAAGACCACACTGGCCCAGCCCTGTAATCCTGGGAACTAAATTGGATATGAAAAGGAGGAGTCCAGGCTGAGGGAGTGTATTCTGCTTGGGACAGTCTATGTATTGAAGTTTAGGCTTCTGGTATATTGGGCATCCTGTTATCGCTATTGGAAATCACTCAAATCCTGTGAGACCTGTTACTTGGTGAACCTGCTGAGGCAGGAAAGGGTAAAATTTTGTGCCAAGGGACAAGATAATTAAGATTGCAGTTCTTGGGCTAGAGGGGTAAGGGACAGTGTGTGGTAAACCTGTCTGGTAGATTATATCATACTGTATTTTATAGCTTTTGTGTTTTTGGCACAATAAAAGCACTGCTGTATTTTTTAACTGTTGTTTCCTGAATGACTTAGAACTGCTAATCACGTGGCATATAAGTTACCTCTGTTTGGCCAGCCAGCAATAAGTGGGCCAAAACTAAACCCAATATCGTGACAGGGAGCACAATGTCTCTGTAAGGGGGAAACATGATGTTTCACTGCAAGAGTGGGGGGGGGGGTGATGTCTCTGAGCACGGTAAGGGGGGGGGGAGTGGTTTCACTGTGCAACAGGGGAAGGTGATGTCTCTGTGCAAAGGTGGGGGATAGGGCAATGTCGGTCTCTCTGCCCTAGGGTAGGGTTATGTCTCCATACAACTGGTGTAGGGCGATGTCCCAGGTTTAATTATATACACTGGACAATGGTCAGAGTGCAACAGGGATAGGGGACCTCTAATCACAAAACTGATGCATAACTTTAGTATGAGGCTTTGAATATCTGTTTGGTTCTGTATAGTGGTGGTGAGGCTTTGAGTGCTGCATAGGGATGTATTATAACCACATCGTCTGACCTTTGACTTTATAGACAAATCCAATGGGCATGTCATGTTGTGTGGGCAACATATTGGTAACGGGTGAAGATCGGCCAACAGAGATAACCCCACTCATTACCATTATGTCACTCTGGTGGGTGGTTATATATATATATATATATATATATATATATACACACACACACACACACACACATACTCCTGGCAGATTTGTGGCAGAGGATTTCAGTTCCGAGTGAGGTTGAGAAGCTGACGAGCTTGAAAGCATGTAAAAGTGTGTCATCTTCTTCAATGTTTCCATTCCTGTTATTAGTTAAGAGAAATGTACAAGGTTACCATGTGGACCTAAAAGAAAGCAGACCTGGCACAGCCCATTGGATTTTACACAGATAAGCTTTAAAGATTATATATCTGGTACGCAGTTATACACTAAAGTGGGAATGGTGTGCACTGCTTGTTATATCTGGAAAAACACTTTCTCTGGTTTGGTATTTCTTTCTGGTTTGGTATTTCTTTCTGGTTATATAACCACTCAACCAGTTCTTGGATTTAAGATCTGGTGATGAGGTTATTTGGGTATGCTTACACACAAGTTCATTCTGTAAATTTATCAACCGTTTTTTCATGTGTAAGGCTGGGTACAATGTTTTCAGCTGGATTATTGGGCCAATCAGACGATAAGCGACTGATTGGCCTTATATAACGGTAGTGTGTACCCTGAAATGATGAATGATTATTGCTGCAAAGCACATGAAATTGTTTCAAACTGAATTGAAAATCTCGTTCGGGAATGGAACGATGTTATTCCAATCCTGCAGTGTGTATGCACTCACGATCAGGATCTCCATAGGGTTTACAGAGTCATGGGGGTAAATGTATCAAGCTGAGAGTTTTCCGGCAGGTTTGAAAAGTGGAGACCAATCAGATTCTAGTTATTATTTTGTAGAATGTACTAAATAAATGATAGCTAGAATCTAATTGTTTTTTCAAACCCGCCAGAAAACTCTCATCTTGATCCCCATGATCTTTTCAGCCGATGATTATGACAGATGAAGAGCACAGATCTGAAAGTAAATCTTGTAAAACGTGTATAGTGTGTACACATGAATCGGTATGCTGATCAGGACTTCTTTTTTTTTATCAGTCAATGGTAAAATTTTTATAGATAACACATTTAGAGAGAAATTTCTGTAGTATGTACCTTGCCTAAAGACCCTATAATTCAATGGCTGCTTATCTATCACATAGATGCATTATTCCACAGCTGCCCATCTCCACATTGCCTTCCATTGTTCTACCATTTCCCCCCTCCCATCTTTCCTCTGTGCTCAGTGTGTATCCATGCCAAGAATGAATAGCCTAATCTCATGTATATTTAATCCCATCTATAATTTCACTGCTATGTCCTTTTCTGCCTAATTTAGCCTCTTAAACATTTCCTGATACATTTTTTTACAGCGGGATGTTTGATTCAAATTAATTTATATTGAGCAGGAGCATTTCACACATTCAATCAATAAGTTTTAGATTTTACAATTAGTTACCACAGTATCTAATGAGGAGATGCTCTGAAAATGCATTAATATACATATTTTATGGGTAGTTGAAAGCGGTCATGGTTCTGAACGTTACTAAAATGGTCCTAGATTAATAGTTCAAGCATTATTAGCCCAAAATAGTAAAGGGGTTCTTTACTGAAGAATAAATGAGCATCTGCGTGGTATATATTAATGGGTCACATTTTTGTAATTTTGCAGCAGATTGTCTACCTGCAACAATGAGTTATATTTTATGACAGAAACATATTGCTTGATTAGGTTGATATTAGAACAGTAGAAAGTATTTGAGATAAATGGTCCCACTAAGCTCTACTGTTTCCATGCATCCCATTAAACATTAAATATCACCATTTCTTTCCCCTTATGTGTGCACAAGCTTTCACAGACCCCATTTCCAGCCAATGTGGCTGACATTGGTGTGTGTGTAATGTGTCTGGCAAAGGGCTAATCTTGAATACATATTCGTTGATCTCTATATTGCAGGAAATCAATACTACAGTACACAGGTGACCGATGACAATGTATTTGTGAGGAGAGGCAGACACTGGGCTGTCAGAATAATGTTTAAGCCTACTTGGCATCCCCTCTCATCAGTAACTATGTATATTATGTGTTTATAATGTTATTGTTAAATGATGCATGTCCCAGCATCCTATTCACAGTCACGCACTAAATTATATTTAAAAAATGTGTTATTATTATCATTTATTTGTTAGGCGCCACAATGTGTCCGCAGCGCCGTACATAGTGTTATGATTCATAGCGAACTCAGGAAGCTGTAACAGAAGTATAATAAAGCAAATGTCTTTATTCAGATAAAATACATAAACAGGGAATCAGTACATGGGATATGCAGATTTCCAGGTTGCAGTATAAACAGGTATAACTCAAATTCACAGATATGAACAGATGAGATCAATGGCAGAAAAAGTCCACAGAGCAACAGGTTCCAAGTAATGACCGATACAGATAAATAGCAGGGACAAGTATTATGAGTTACCCCAATCCCGGAGGCACGAGGCTGTCCAGGGAAGTAGACAAACTGAGTCCAGTGATCATGCAGAGATCAGGTTAAGCAGAATCCAATAGCCAGGCAGAGGTCGGGGGCACAAGCAAAATAGCATAGTCCAGTAATTAAGCCGAGGTCGGAGCAACAGGCAAACAAGCAGGGTCCAGGAATCAGGCAGAGGGTCACAACGGGAGATCAACAGCAGACGCACAAACACTGGAACAGGGAGGAGCCAGCAGCAGCCAGAGATTAAAGATGAACTGCACAGAGCACAGCTTGAGACAGGTATTTCAAGCCGTGGGACAGGTGCAGTTCTAATCAGGCATCAGGCAAGGGGATTAACTCCTACAGACATGGTGAAAAGTTCAGGAACAGAACAGCAGCACCTCTAGTGGATTTGAGGTACTGCTGCTACATACAAGGAATAGGCAGAGTCGTAACAGTTAGTTTAAATTCACTGCTCTAAAGAAACCATACTGGCCCACTGTCCTAGAATGTCCGGGAGACTCCAGAATTCTGGGAAGGACTCCCAGGCTCCTGGGAGAGCAGTCCATTTCCTACATCCTGCAGGTCTGGGGCCTCTATGAAGCGATTTACTTCATTATGGCCCCACTATAAAATGATGCAAACACATCATTTTGCCACGGGGTTTGGCCAAAATGACTTAATTCTGGTCCCCCGCTCCACTCCGCTATTAACATACCTAAAGTTGGCAAGTATGGAGAAAGTAAAGCCCTCCTTTCGAGGCACTGACTTTAAATAACTAAGATAGGAACTACTCTTACAGAAAGATCAGGAGGATGCATGTTAGGAATGTTTTATGAACACATAGGATCTATATAGAATGTGAAAGGAAAGTTTTCTTCATTTTAACTTGTGTTTTGTTTGGAACATGGATATATAATTTATGCACAGATCAAAGATCCCTTTGAAATTGGCTCTTTATGTCCATGATCAGGGTAACGGTAGTTTGTGCCAGTCAAATGATGCTGAATGACATGATGTTCAAGCAGTCAGTTCTAAAGCTTTATTTCTCAATAAGTTAAAGGATTTTCCACTTTAAAATATATATATATATATATATATATATATATATATATATATAAATATATATATATATATTTATTTTTACTTGCCCTAACGTCATTTGAATAGTACTTTGGTGTGAGTTCCTGGCTTTGGATTTCCATGTTTTTTGTATTTAGCCAGGGCTAGGTATTACATATGCCTTTACTGCTGCTCAGGTGTCTCTGCTGCAGGAGAGATCTCACACAGCAGTTCTTAGAGAAATTTGAATGCTTACTGCAGGCCTCGCCAACCTGTGGCTCTCAAGGTGTTGTAGAACTCAGTCCCAGCTGGCTATCTACTGGCAAAGCATGCTGAGGCTTGTAGTTTCACAACACCTGAAGATCCACAGGTTAGCCAGGCCTGGCTTACTGAATAATTCTCCATTTGGAATGCCCCAATGAGTTGAGATCCTTCCATCAGAAGATGTAAAACATTTGCACCCCCAGACCTAATTCTTGTGAGAAACCACAATCATAGCTATTATTTTGTTCTATTTTCATTGAAATTGCAAATTATATCTTACAAATTAGTTAATTTGTTTTAGATTCAATTAACCCTTCAATTTCTACTGAGAGCATTATAATGATTTGAAATTTTATATTAGCAAAACTAAAATGTTTTTTTTTCTAAAGCTTAATATATCTCAGATTCCCAGGGACATAGTCCATCGATAATTAACCATCAATTATTCAGAGCCAATAAATGTGAATGTAAATTACATTTTTATTCATGCTAGTATAACCTTGATCTTGCTTCTTGTTTTAGAGATCTTCAACATATTTAAACTAGGTATTATTTTCATAATATTAACTGGAAAACCCTAGAATAGTTGGGTAACCTTTAATCCTGATGGTTGTGGCAACTCTGTGATAGCCTTGAGTTTATCTGAATCCATTTTGAATCCCGAGCCATAATGATATAACCCAGAAAAGGGAGTTGGCTTTGTTTGAAAGTACATTTCATCAACTTATAGAATAAATGGTTGGATCTTAATTGAGTAAGAACCTCCTCCATATGTCTTCGGTGGGCCTCGAGATCCCGAGAAAAGATGAGTATATCATCTAGATACACAACCACAAAATGGTATAGGACATCCTGAAATAGTTTGTCGATGAAACTCTGAAACACCGCAGGAGCATTGCAGAGCCTGAAGGGCATAACCAAATACTCAAAGTGACCATCACGGGTGTTAATAGTTGTTTTCCACTAATCCCCCTCTCTAACACGGATGAGGTTATATGGGCCTCGGAGGTCCAACTTTGAGAAAATAGTGGCTCCCTTAATGCGGTCATAAAGCTTGGTGATTAGGGGTGGCAGATACCGTAATAGCATTTAGGCCTCGAAAGTCAATGCAGGGGTGAAAGCCCCCATCCTTCTTTTTACTAAACAAGAACCCCATTCCCACAGGGGAGGACGATCTGCAAATTAATATTTCTTGAATATAGCATTGGTCTCTGGGATAGACATTGGCTATACACAGCCACAAAGAGGAATCTTGCCAGGAATAAAGGTCAATGCCACAATCCCAGACGTGATGGGGAGGAAGTTTAGTGGCAATCTGTTCATTGAAAATATCAGCAAAATGCTGATAGTGAGACAGAAGTTGGGATTCCCGGGCTATGCTGTAAATGGTCAAAGAAGTTGGGGGAACTACCAAATGTAGTCAATGGTCATGGCAAAGAGTACTCTAATAGAGGACTAGAGAGGACTAGAGAGGATTAGAGAGGATTACAGAAGACTAGAGAGGACTAGAGAGGATTAGAGAGGACTAGAGAGGATTAGAGAGGACTAGAGAGGATTAGAGAGGACTAGAGAGGTATGCCAGTCGAGGGTAGGAGAGTGAAAGTCCCAAAACAACCAGATTAAATGCTTTGAGAACAACAAAAGAGGAGATGGTTTCTTCACGTAAAGCGCTAAACGGCATAGTTAACGAAAATGTACAACATTTAACTAACCCACCGGTAATTTTATTTTCATCAATGGCGGTAAGGTAACTAGGGAATTCGAGAGACGTGGTGGGCAAGGCAAACTGACTGACCATAACGGCAGAAATGAAATTACTTGCGGCACCAGAATCAAGAAGGCAGGTAGAGACAGCACCTTGGAAGACTGATGAAGGGAAATGGGAATAATAAAATTTGTATTGGCTGCCCCTAGGAGAGAATGATCCAGGGATCTTAAAGTGTCCTTTCCAGAAACCTTTAGACTTTGGGTGTCGTTTCCTGGATGTTTGGTACAGTTTCCGATGAGATGAGTGGCGTCACCACAATAGAGACATATTTTATTTAGGAATCTTCTTTCTCTATCTTCGTAAGATAGCCGGGCGCGACCCAGTTGTATAGGTTGCTCGGGAGGGAAGATAGGATTCTGAAACTGGAGATAAACAATAAGAAGACCAACAAGATTGTTTCTTTGTTTGGGATAATTTCCTTAAGCGAAGATTCACTTTGCTGCACAAAGAGATGAGTTCATCCAAAGATAGTAGACGGTCTCAGGAGGCCAGCTCATCGTTGATATGGTTGGACAACTCCTGACAGAAGATTGTGACCAGTGCCTCGCTATTCCAAAGGAGCTTGGAAGCCAAGGTTCGAAACATAATGACATAATGACGCAAAGGTTGCTTCCTCTGTCTTAGGCGTAGAATTCCGGAGGCTGCGTTAGACACCCTGCCCGGTTCATCAAATGTAGCCAGGAAGTTATTACAGTTATGTAGTAAAGGATCATTTCATTCCCACAAGGAAGATGCCCAAGCAAAAGCCTGTCTGAATAAGAGATAACTGATATACGCCACTTTGTCTTTCTCAGATGGGACGTTCCCTGGCAAAAGTTCGAATTGAGTGGTACATTGATTCAAGAGCTCCCCACATAGCTTGTCGTCGCCATCAAATGTAGGGGCGCTAAGAATGTGCAGCAGAGAAGAGGCTGCCTGAGGAGGCGTTGTATCAGGTTGACCCTCGGTGGCCAAAGTATTCTGGAGAGATTAGAACCATGTAGATAATCCCTGAAGAAATGTCAGGAGGTGTTCCTGGTTCGATTCCTAGTTTTCAACTCTTCCCACGAGATGTAACAATCGCTCTATGGAGGTTTGGATTCCTAGTGTTAGCCAAGATTGATGTTGGCTGGCAAAAAGGCACAGAGTCTAACGAGCTCCCCGGTTTTTACCAAGAACCACGGGGTAGGTTTCACTGCAGGCAACTTGCAGATCATGGCCCTCTGGTCTTCCCCAAGGCATAATGCGGAAGTGGGAGAGATGTTGGCAGAGCCGAGGTAGGAGCAGGAACGCTTGGAGTAAGCAGCAGTAGCTAGAGCAGGTAGTAAGCTGGGTACTAGTACACAGACAAGCAATTGCAGTACAGAATCAGAGTCAAAAGGAAGGTGGGAAGGCAAGCTGGGAACTGGTACACAAGGGGTTAATGTGTATATATTCCAAGACACAGGAAAGATCACTGGGGAGCCAGAGGTCCAAGAAGGGAATAAACAGGGAGTCAGGAGGTAGTAACCTGTTGCTCTGACACTGCTACAGTGTCAGAGCAAAGTTTAAACAAAGCCAGTATTTGAATTACTTGCCCCTCGGCTTGGTCATGTGACAGACCAAAACCCGGAAATATCGTCCGTTTGCTGTCAGAGCGGGTGCAAGGGACTCTTGAACAGGTAGAAGGTAAGGATTGTGACAGAGAGTGAGTGTAATAAGCTAGCCAATGAGATGAAGGCTTTACTGGAGAACAAAATGGCAGCTCCTGGGAAGCAAGATTTGGATTGTGAGAGCCGACTGAAAGCATGACAGGATACATTTTTAATTTTGAAAATCAGGAAGGGATAAGAGTTTCTCCAGAGCAAGTACAGAGAGGAAATGTTTTTGCCAAGGGTGGAGGTTTGAGCATCAAGAGTGCAACATCTTTGTCACCACAAAGCTTAAAACAGTGTTCTAGGTTTCAACCAGAATGCTTTTACATCACAATAATCAGGTTCAGAATTGATATCAACCAATTGACACTGTTCGGAAATTGTGAATATATCCAAGTAAATTAATTGGGTAAGGTAGAGTGTTTCCTGACTTTGAAAGAGACAACACTGTGGTCAGAAAGTGGGAGGAAATGGATAATCTTAAAACAAGCATACATTTTTATGACTACAAGGGCAAGAAAATATTTTGTTTGTGTTGGAGTTGGTCCACTGTTGGATATTAAAGGAGGATGTAAGAATGGACAAGTGAGAATCATAAATATGACAAAGTCAACTGGTTTGACAGATAGATCTTCTGAGGAAATGAAAAAAAATCAGAATGAAACGCTGAGTGGGAAAATATACAATTGAATGTCCTATAAATAACTGCAATTCTAAGGCGAGAGGTAAGAACAAACGGAATGCATGGATCCCAAAAGAAGTAATAAGGTGAGGGGGAAACACTGCTGTAACTTGCATTGAGAAGAAATGAGAAACCACCAACCCCTTTCATGGCCAGATGAGCTGGTTTTGTGTGAGATGGACAACCTGTCATAAGCCAGAACAGCTTCCAGAGCAATGTTAGAGTTTGTAAGTCAGGTCTGAGTGAGAGAAATTGGGTGTAGAGAATGTGACATAAAAAGGTCACTCACAGCAACTCTGACGGCGCTAATAAGCGAACACACGAGAATGAAAGGACAAACAGCTAAAGGGATAGCTATAAGATTTTTATAGTTTGCTTTTTTAACGACAGCTATCGTAGATGGGTGTTCAGAACGACATTTGTCTCTTGCAGCCATGAGTATAAAAGACTAAAAGAAAATTCAATTTCAAGATTACAATTTGGTTAAACATTATTGTGTATGTTTGTTCAACTCGCTGCTATAATAAAAGTGTTTTAAAAAAAAGATTAAAAGAAAGAGTGCAGAGTAATTGTTGCGGGTGTGCAGCACTTTGAAAGCAGACTGGCAGATAAAGGAATAGATGTACTTGTTATTACCTAGAAGTTTTATAGGGGTAAAAACTAATGAAACTGATTTACCAAAATAAAGATAAAAATGATCATTTCCTCCTGTTACCTATCTGGTTAACTTCTCTGAATAACCCCCAGGTCCTTAGTAAAAAATAATAATTTACATAGAAGAACAATATACTTACATGAACTCTACTGTTGCATCTGGTATGACTGCCCTTCCATGGTAACACCTATAAGCCATTTTGACCATGGCCTTCGCTGTGTGGAGTTTGTATGTTTGTGTTTGCGTGGGTTTCCTTGGGGTGCTCCAGTTTCCTCCCACACTCCAAACACATACTAGTAGGTTAATTGGCTGCTTTCAAATTGATCCTAGTCTCTCTCTCTCTCTGTATGTTAGGGAATTTAGACTGTTAGCTCCAATGGGGCAGGGAGTGATGTGAGTTCTCTGTTCAGTGCTGTGGAATCAGTGGCGGATCCAGGGGGGGTGATCGGGGCAATCGCCCCCCCTAGCAGGGGCTTGCTGCTGACGGCTGCACACTGTGCAGGTCCGTTCAGCATTGACAGTGTGCTGCCCGGCTGCTCTGATTGTGTTTTAAACACAATCAAAGCAGCCAGGCAGCACATTGTCACTGCTGAACGGACCTTCACATACTGTGCAGCCGGCGGCAGCCTTAGAAATGAGAAAGGGGGCAGGGCATAAATCGCCCCCACTAAAATCGCCCCGGGTAGAGCAGTTGGGTAGAGCAGTTGCCTAGATCTGCCCCTGTGTGGAATTAGTGGAGCTATATAAATAACCGATGATGATGATTAGTAGTAAACCTGGGATATGCCATGTCTTAAACCCTTCCTATTGTCAAATTTGCAACTCAACCTACCAAGGGTTAATGGCGAAGGATGTGAAACCAGCTGAGGGTACAGCGGTATGAGCAGAAGAGACTTTAACCCAATTATCAGCTCCTGCTTTATATCATCAATTATCAAGGTATAATTGCTAGCTTTGGGTCTCGTCTTACGCTACAGTGAAAGGCTCCAATTAGTAATTTTGTTAAGTGCCAGTTTTATCAGTATAATGAATACAAAGCTCTGTATTCATAATCAGCCCCAACCTCTCTGCCCTCCCTACCTTACAATACAGGCAGAGTTTTCTCTTGCTCTATTCTTCTTTTTTTTTGTCCTCTATATAGTTTCGCCCTTTCAAGACTTTCTCTCTCATTTTCTACTTGGTTCACTGTTTTGCTTACTGTTAAAAGAAAAATAAACCAAATTGAAAGTAGGGTTATTGGCACATTATTCTTCGATACGTATTTAGTGAAACATACGGGCAAATGTTAATCAATACAGAATGGTAGCTTTCTCTGCCTATCGTCAGTTAGTAACCAGTGGTAGAAGTTATGCTGCTTCTATGCCCAAGATATATGAAACACCATCCATAGACGATATGGAACAGTGGCCAAAATGGCCACATTATTATAACATTGTAGATGTTTGACACAGGAGCATCCTTGTGTCATTTATTATTATTATTATTATTAGCCTTTATTTATAAGGCACCACAAAATTTCCACAGCGTCATAAAAGACATTAGACTATACAGCATAAAACAGTACCAAACATTAAACAAAACAAATATACCAGGACTTCAAACACTCCAAACATAGCTTGCATAGTGAATTAGAAGCAAAAGTATAGGTAGAGACAAAAGAGGGAAGTGGGCCCTGCTTGTAAGAGCTTACATTCTAAATCAAGGGCAAACTGAGAGGAGGCACAAAGGGAGTCAGAGGAGGCGATCAATTGCAAAAGTGGAGGATGAGAAAAGGTAAGGTGGATGGCTGGTAGGCTTTGAGGAAAAGAGGAGTTTTGAGTGCCCCCTTGAAGGAGCACAAATTAGGGGATATTTGGATGTAGCATGGGAGGTTGTTCCAATGAAGTCTTGGATTCTGGAGTGGGATGAAGTGATCAGGGTGGAGCAGAGGCGACGGTCATTGGCCGATCACAGGGAACAGGATGGAGTGTGAATGGAGAGGAGGTTAGGGATGTAAGGGGCAGTGGAGTGGGATAGGGCCTTGTAGGTTAGGGTGAGGAGTTCGAAAAGAATTCTGTAGGGGAAGGGGAGCCAGTGTAGGGCGAGGCAGGGACGGGAGACAGAAGAGGGGCAGCGGGAGAGGAAGAGGAGTCTCGCAGCTATGTTGTGTATAGACCTAAAGGGGGCGCGGTGCGAGTGGGGGAGGTCGGTGAGTAGAAGGTTACAGTAGTCAATACAGGAAATGATGAGTGCATGGATGATGGTTTTGGTGGCATCCTGGGAAAGGAAGGGCATGAAATGGGCGATGTTATGGAGTTGGAAGCGACATGCAAGAGATTGAATGCGGGGGGTAAAAGAGAGGGAGGAGTTGAGGGTGATGCCAAGGCAGCAGAGTTGTTGACAGTGATAGAAAGATTGAGATGGGATAAAGATCTAGAAGGAGGGAAGACGATGGGCCTGATTCATTAAGGAACTTAAATTAAGAAGTTTGTTATTTAAGTCTCTTGGACAAAACCATGTTACAATGCAAGGGGTGAAAATGAGTTTTCTGTTTTGCACATAAGTTAAATACTGACCGTTTTTTCATGTAGCACACAAATATCAACTTTAAATTTCAGTGTACAAATAAGCTATAAAGTATTTGTGTGCTACAGGAAAAAACTGTCAGAATTTAACTTATGTGCAAAACAGAAAACTCATTTTCACTCCTTGCATTGTAACATGGTTTTGTCCAGGAGACTTAAATAACAAACTTCTTAATTTAAGTTCCTTAATGAATCAGGCCCGATGAGCTTAGTTTTTGCAATCTTAATTTTGAGAAAACATGAAGACATCCAAGAGGAGATGGTGGAAAGGCAGTCAGATACTTGAGAGAGAAGAGAGTCTGAGAGATCGGGAGAAGAGAGTCTGAGAGATCGGGAGAAGAGATGTAGTGTTGAATGTCATCAGCGTGTAGGTGATATTCAGTGGCGGATCCAGGGGGGGGGGGGGGGGGGGGCGATCGGGGCAATCGCCCCCCCTAGCAGGGACTTGCTGCCGACGGCTGCACAGTATGTGCAGGTCCGTTTGGCAGTGACAGTGTGCTGCCCGGCTGCTCTGATTGTGTTTAAAACACAATCATAGCAGCCGGGCAGCACACTGTCACTGCCGAGCGGACCTGCACATAGTGTGCAGCCGCCAGCAGCCTTAGATGTCAAAAACGGGGCGGGGCCTAAATCCCTCCCCCCCCCCCTAAATCGCCCGGGGTATAGCAATTTTCTAGATCTGCCCCTGGTGATATTGGAGACTGAAGGAAGTGATGAGATCACCCAGGGAGGTAGGGCATAGCGAAAAAGTAGAGGGCCAAGAACCGAGCCCTGAGGAATTCCTACAGGGAGGGCAGTGGAGGGGGGGATAGCAAGGTAAGAGGAGAACCATGCAAGGACAGAGCCAGAGACAAGGGTTTGCAATAGGAGGGGGTGGTCAACGGTGTTGAAGGCCACGGAGAGGTCCAGGAGGATGAGAAAGGAGGAGTGACCCTCAGATTTGGCTGAGAGGAGGTCGTTGGTAACTTTGGCCAAGGCGGTTTCAGTGGAGTGGAGAGAGTGGAAGCCGGATTGGAGAGGGTCAAGGAGGGAATTGTCCAAGAGGTTTCTAGTGGGTCGGTTGGAGACAACCCTCTCGAGTAGTTTAGAGGCAAAAGGGAGAACTGAGAAAGGGTGGTAGTTAGCGAGAGAAGTGGGGTCAATATTTGTTTTTTTGAGGATGGGAGCGATAAGGACATGTTTGAAGGAAGAGGGGACGATGCCAGTGGAAATTGACAGATTGTAGAGGTGTGCAAGGTAGGAGCAGGCACTGGGGGAGAGGGACCGAGAGGATGTGAGAGGGGATGGGGTCTAGGTTGCAGGTAGAAGGGGAGAGGAAAGGATGAGGAAGTGGATTTTTTCACCCAAGGTAGGACGGAAGGAGGAACAGAAATGGTTGACAGAGGAAGGCAGAGCGATGAGGGTAACAGGACTATGGTGCAAGGAGGAGATGTCGAGTCTGATAGCATTCATTTTAGAGAAGAAGAAGGAGGCAAAACTTGGCCTTAAAGACATTGTCGTTTTAAATTTCGCTGTCAAAAGTCGCCGAATATTTGCAGAAATCGCAGTTTAATACATTTACCACCAGGACTCCAATCTTGTTTCTGTCTTTCACACACCACACACAATACCTGTCACAATTTTGCTACATCTGCAATTTTCCAGTTTTGTTATTGCTTTTCCCTTTTGTCCTCACAAATAATTACCTATAAAACCTCATTTTTAATGTTTGTTTATATATCTCAGTAAACTGGGGCTCAGATGAGTGCTCTTGGATAAATGTGTACACTACTTATCAACAGTCTGCCCTCTAAACTGAGTGATCTGGAAATGATGGTATTAAAAACTGGATTCATTTTGCAGAATCCATTGTGCACGGTTACAGCGAGCAACAGATTATTAAAACAGAGCTTCAGGGAAAAGCTCAGATTAAATTACAGTTTTAATAGTAATTTCTACATTCCCCAGCTAAGAGGGACTATTGCTTATCAAATGGCATATGCCCTACTCACTACACCATCATTCCATCACCATTAATCACCATCATTTGATCACTATTTGCACTACTTATCCACATTTTGTTTGTTATCACCTTCTCTGCGGTTAAAAAAAACAACAATTTTTCTTCTTTTTCTCTATGGTTTTTACTGCATATTGTTTTGGTTTTTTTACACCTTAGGAAAAAAACAGACAAGGACAAGGTTAATTGTAGCTTTATAAAATCCTATTATATCTGGGAACAGAACACACAATGCATGCAGAGACACATAAGATTCCTGAATCAGGCTCATCCTAGGAGGTTTATAGGGCTTATACACATTAAGACACTTGACTCATAGAGTGCATTTAATGACCTGTCTAGACATTTTATTGCTCAGTGCAAAATCTGTTTCAAACAATTTGCCTCTTTCCATATCTCAGGCTTGACAGCAAGTTTTTCCAGGCTCTCGGCATGAAGGTAATTACTGTGTCCTGTCTGTTGTACCCATACATCAGGGGTTAACACGCCTGGGCTTTAGCACAAAGTCTGCTCCAGTGCACCTTCTACATCAGGCCTGGCCAACCTGTGGCTCTCCAGGTGTTGTGAAACTACAAGCCCCAGCATGCTCTGCCAGCAGTAGTTTTATAGCACCTGGAGACCACAGATTGGCCAGGCCTGTTCTACATCATGGGCCCCACCAGTCACCTCTCTCAAACACCCAGCCCGAATTACAGAACGGCTGTCCTAAATATAATGGTGCTTAATAAAAATGATCCCTACTTTCAGGATAAGTGTTATAAATACTATCAACTCTTAGTGGTTAGCACTTCTGCCTCACAGCACTGGGGTCATGAGTTCGATTCCCGACCATGGCCTTATCTGTGTGGAGTTTGTATGTTCTCTCCGTGTTTGCGTGGCTTTCCTCCGGGTGTATTCTCTCCATTTCCTGTGAACATAACTCACCATATTAAAGGGTCTATGTATTAAAAATATGTGGTGTCAACCAATATGCATCGCTGCAAATCGAAGGGATGCATATTTAAACATCGCTGAAATATATCATGCTGGGGCTGGTCTGGAGCCCCGGCGAAGTCCCCCCCCTCTCCTCCACGAACTGCAATGAGCCATGCTTCCTCCGTTTTAATGGCTCATCACACTTTAATACATAGACCTTCTATTATGTGATGTATGTGAGTTTATCTTCCAGCTTCAAACCCAGGGATATATTTATCAAGCAGTGTTAAGCTTAAAATCTTGTGAAAACAGCTGTTTGTGCCGGAGAGAATCACTCAATTTAACAAAGCGTTAACCCAGTTTTCGCTGTCCCCGTAGAGCTCTATAGGGACAGTGAAAAGAGTAAAGTCGGACTGCCTCCGACTTCGCCTCCTTTTTTTTCCTCTAAAATTGAGGCCATCCATCTTGATATCTCCTCCTCCTCTCTCTCATCCACCCCCCCACTCTTCCGTACTCCCCCCCCCTAGCCACCTTCCCCTCCACTCCTTCCGCCCCACCATGGGCAACGAAGTCCACTCTCTCATTTCATCCTCCCTCCCCTCCACCTGTCCCCTGGATCCCATCCCCTCCCACCTTCTTCGCTCCCTTTTCCCCACCACCTGCTCCCACCTTGCTAACCTCTTTAATCTTTCCCTCTCCACTGGCATCTTCCCCTCCTCCTTTAAACATGCTCTCGTATCCCCCATCCTTAAGAAACCTAATCTTGACCTCACTTCTCTCTCTAACTATCGCCCCATATCACTTCTCCCTTTTGCCTCCAAAATTCTCGAGAGGCTCGTCTGCAGCCGTCTCTCCTCCTACCTTTCTGTACACTCCCTCCTTGATTCTCTCCAGTCTGGTTTCCGCCCCCTTCACTCCACTGAAACGGCCCTGGCTAAAGTCACCAATGATCTCCTCTCTGCTAAAGCCAGGGGCCACTTCTCCCTTCTTATCCTCCTTGATCTCTCTGCTGCCTTCGACACTGTCGACCACCCCCTCCTCCTCCACACCCTCCAGTCCTTTGGCTTCTCCAGCCCAGTCTTGTCCTGGTTCACCTCTTACCTTGCTGACCGATCCTTCTCCGTCACCACCTCTGGATCTCTCTCCCATCCGTCCACCCTTACAGTCGGGGTTCCTCAGGGCTCTGTCCTGGGCCCCTTACTCTTCTCTCTATACACCTCTTCCCTGTGTGAACTCATCAGCTCCTACGGCCTCAACTACCATCTCTACGCTGACGACACTCAACTTTACCTCTCCTCTCCTGATCTCTCTCCCTCCCTCCTCTCTAGGGTGTTCGCCTGCCTCTCTGCCATCTCCTCCTGGATGTCCTCTCGATTCCTCAAACTTAACCTCGCCAAAACAGAACTCATAGTCTTTCCTCCCTCTCACACCTCACCCCCTTCTGACCTCTCTATCACTGTCGAACACACCTCTATCTCCCCTGTTCCCCAACTTTGCTGCCTCGGTGTCATCCTCGACTCCTCTCTCTCCTTTGGCCCCCACATTCTCTCTCTCGCTAAATCCTGCCACTTCCAGCTGCGTAAGATCGCTCGCATTCGGCCCTTCCTCTCCCAGGATGCCACCAAATGTCTTATTCACTCTCTGATCATCTCCTGCTTGGACTACTGCAACCTCCTCCTCACTGGCCTCCCCCACTCTCATCTCGCTCCCCTTCGATCTGTACTTATCGCAGCCGCTAGGCTTACCTTCCTTTCTTGCCGCTCCTCGTCTGTCTCCCCCCTCTACCTATCCCTTCATTGGCTCCCCTTCCCCTACAGAACCCTCTTCAAGCTTCTCACTCTTACATACAAGGCCCTCGCCAACTCCACTGCACCATACATTTCCTCCCTCCTCTCTATTCATACTCCATCCCGCCCTCTCTTCCCCCCTGATCACCTCCTCCTATGCGCGTATCCAAGACTTTGCCCGCGCTGCCCCCCTCCACTGGAACAAGCTCCCTCCCTCTATCAGAACTTCCCCTAATCTGTCCAGTTTCAAACGGGCTCTAAAAGCCCACCTTTTTCTTAAAGCCTTCCAGTCTCCCACTTAACTTTCTTCCTTATCTTCTGCCTCTTCCCCTTCATCCCCCTTCCCTTATCCTTATCCTCCTTCTCTCCCTCCCTCCCCCGTGTCTCTCTGTCTGTCTACGCCACCCCTTAGATTGTATGCTCCTTTGAGCAAGGTCATCTCTCCTCCTGTCTTCACCACTTTTAACTCTGCTCTCCAGCTACCTAGCCCTCCTCCCCGAGGACCCTCTTCCCCCCATCCCCTCTTGCTCCCTCCTCTCCCCTCTGGGGTTTCCCTGTCATCCGTGCCCTACCTCTTGGGTTCCGCCGTATGCGGGACCTTCCCCTCCCCCTAGCTGTGCTTTGAGCTCACTGAGTTACTGTGCTTATTGTTTACTGTACTGTGCTGTCTGACCTCATATTGTTATTTCGTTTGTCCCTGTATGGCGCTACGGACACCTAGTGGCGCCTTATAAATAAAAATTAATAATAATAATAAATTTAACAAGTGCCAAAATGCGCCAATTATATTCTTAGCTCTTGAAAAGTTAACCAGCTTTGCGCCTGCTCTTCAGCCTCAAGGTGCCTAATGGTGGCTGTCAGATTGCTGGATATCTGGAACTCCTTTTGCTCATTGATTTGTTACTTCCTCCACAGTCAACCAAACTGCAGTGCTTAGAGTACTGTGCATGACAGGCAACGACCCCGACTCTGAGAAGTGATTACCTGGTGTCAGGGCATAAACTTCTTTACATGGTGTGCACAATCCCAGCTCAGTGTCAGCGCCTCTTTCGAGCCTATGAAGATGAAGATCTAGACAGTGCCTGAAGGTTGCTGGAGTCGGAACCCTTATCATTGGAGATCGTGCAAGGAAATGTTGGACACAACGTTGCAATGGGCCCTTGGAGAGCGCTCCACTGTAGCCATCCTAGTGCCATTGGACTGCAAGACAAAGACAATAATGCAGAAGTACAGCTAACGGTGATGGACACGTATTGCTAGTCAGATTTTTACTTAGGAAAGGGTTCTCAGTAGTATCTCCTGATTTTCTGCTGACAGATGGGTCTTGTGAAAAGCGTGGCTGCATGTACTATGCACAGTAGACAGGCACAGCGGTGATGTACAGTACAAGCAGGTCACATATATAGCACATAATGCAGACAGTTTACCACTAAAGTCGTATCCAGAAAATTAGATAAGTGGAGATAAGTCTTCATAGGTCCAGACACTTTTTACCAACAACATTCCTGCTAGGCTAATTTCATAAATAGGGGTCTATGCATTAACAAATATGCGGTACCAGAAAATATGCTTCTCTGTAAACCGCAGTGATGCATATTTAAAGTACTGCTTTAATGCATCATGATGGGGCTATTCTGGGGGTCGCAGCGAAGAGACCCCTGTGCTGTGATTAGATTTTTTTTATTTACTGGCAGCTTAGTGCTGCCAGTGATAGGAGGAAGTGCTGTGCGCATGCGCACATCACTTTCCCTGTAGCGGATTCTGCAAAGCCAGAGAGGCTTCAGCAGAATTCCATAGGAAATGACAGGTAACGCCATCCTGAGATGTAAAGATTATCAACGCTTGATGCATTGCAGAACATCAAATTCCCATAGTAATTTATGGGGAATGTGATGCTGCACGATAGTTGCCTAAACAGAGGAGATTTCTGTGAAATCTCCGTCAGGAAGATAATGCATAGCAAACTTACTTAAAAGATGCAGAAACGTCTGTTTCTGCATCTTTTAAGTGGTAAATTAGCTTGATGCAAGACCCCACAGTATGATGCTACATAAACGGCGATAAAAAAAATTACACTGAACGCCAAAATCTGATTTTGAATGAAAAATAGACCCCACCCAGGGACTTAACCATGCTGCATAAATCCAGTTTTGCGCTCTTAGACCTCTAGGTGTCCCAGAATGCTTTGCATGGCATTAAAAAAATGACACCGACTCATGCTCTGCATTCTGGGAAGGGAGGCTGGAGGCGATTGGGGAATGCGGGTGTGGTCAGCACCAACCTCTACAGCACAGTCTTGCCGAGAAGCCCTTCCTTTGACATTGTAATCCTACAAGACAAGGGGACCGTGTGAGAAAAAATGCCAGGCCAGGTTGCAATTGTGACCTTTGCTTCTGCGTGTGACATGAACTGATATTCATTAGATTAGAGTTAGAAGGAATCAGTGACATTACCAGGTGCCACAGGACGCTTACTGCAGAGATGTCAGCCTGGGAGGTTGGAAGAGACTTTTACTATGCACACAATGCGGGGAAAAATGCAGAGTCAAAAATCACGTAGGCATCGTCTTTCCCAGCAGATGAAATGTTTAGTGGTAGTTGCTGCAAGATTCACACCCAATCGGTAATTTATGCTGCCTACTATACAATATCAACCTTAATTTCTGGAGTATAGAAAATAGTTCCAATTCTGGTAACTACTAATTAGAGATGGTCACTGACCCCCGTGTTTTGGTTTTGGATTCGGTTTTGGATCTGGATTACCGTCGTGTTTTGGTTTTGGTTTTGGTTTTGCAAAACCTCCATTGCGTGTTTTGGTTTTGGTTTTGGTTTTGTTTGGTTTTGTTTTGCTATTTTTTGGGAAAATCCATGTTTTTGGGCCTAAATTAACCCAATTTAGTGCTCCAACTGTTTTAGAGACAAGTAATCTAATTGTTGAGGTAATAAATCATCCCAAAAAACAGTTTAATTCTTCGTTGGTAGGCCTATTCTACACACAAAACAGATTGTCTTCCTCTCCATCTATGCATATTGGCAATGCAGCCATCGTCTTTGAATGTATATTACACCCTACACTTATAGTTAAATATGTAAAGAAATGGAAAAAGCCAGTTTGGTTTCTGTCTCTCAAGGCCCCCCTCCACTTGTATAAAATACCAAAAAATTCAGCCATTATAGACTGTACAATATTAATTGACATGGAGAAAGCCAGTTTGGTTTCTGTCTCTCAAGGCCCCCCTCCACTTGTATAAAATACCCAAAAATTCAGCCATTATAGACTGTACAATATTAATTGACATGGAGAAAGCCAGTTTGGTTTCTGTCTCTCTAGGCCCCCCTCCACTTGTATAAAATACTAAAAAATTCAGCCATTATAGACTGTACAATATTAATTGACATGGAGAAAGCCAGTTTGGTTTCTGTCTCTCTAGGCCCCCCTCCACTTGTATAAAATACTAAAAAATTCAGCCATTATAGACTGTACAATATTAATTGACATGGAGAAAGCCAGTTTGGTTTCTGTCTCTCTAGGCCCCCCTCCACTTGTATAAAATACTAAAAAATTCAGCCATTATAGACTGTACAATATTAATTGACATGGAGAAAGCCAGTTTGGTTTCTGTCTCTCTAGGCCCCCCTCCACTTGTATAAAATACTAAAAAATTCAGCCATTATAGACTGTACAATATTAATTGACATGGAGAAAGACAGTTTGGTTTCTGTCTCTCTAGGCCCCCCTCCACTTGTATAAAATACTAAAAAATTCAGCCATTATAGACTGTACAATATTAATTGACATGGAGAAAGCCAGTTTGGTTTCTGTCTCTCTAGGCCCCCCTCCACTTGTATAAAATACTAAAAAATTCAGCCATTATAGACTGTACAATATTATGAAAAATGGACAAAGCCAGTTTAGGGTCACTCTGTCTATGACACCCTACCCTTAAGGATAAATTGCCCTAACAGCAGCCTTTCAAGATGGTATGTGATATGGAAATGCCACAAGTCCCTTTCCTCTTTGGGGGTAGATTGCACCCTACACTTACATAGAAAGTTTTAAAAAGATGTTATCGGCATCATCTTCAGCTTCATCCTCACCCTCATCAGTGTTATCGTCATCATCACAGACTATCAATTCATCGCCGCTTGAATCCGCCATTAGAGAACAGTCAGTGCTTGCATGTCTTGGATGGTGAAGGCCTTCCTCGTGGAAGATGTAGTTCATTTTTATAAACATCATTTTCTCCACATTTTTGGGAAGTAACCTTCTACGGCGATCACTGACTAAGTTCCCTGCTGTGCTGAACACTCGTTCAGAGTACACACTGGAGGGTGGGCAGCTTAGGTATTGCAAAGCAAGTTTGTACATGGGTTTCCAAATAGCTTGCTTTTCTTCCCAGTAAGGAAAGGGACTGTCTGACATTTCCATATCAACTACCTCTTGAAAGTAATCCTCCACCATCCTTTGCATGTTTATACTCATATTGGATGGACTTATGGGCAAAGTGACACTTTTTTTTGAAAAATCCTTCAAACCAGCCCAGATGTTAAATTGTTCTCGTCTGCCCCCTGTGTCTTCCCTGCTTCTTTTTTGGAAATTTAATTTTTTACGAGCAACAGCTTGAGAAAGTGAAGGAGGACACGTCGTCAAGCCGAGGCCCAGTTCAGCGGCCAACTTGCTGAGCAATAGCTCCTTGCAAAAGTTCACATCTCGCTCATTTACAAGTAAAGACTCAATGTAGGTTTTAAACCTTGGATCAAGCACAGTGGCCAAAACGTACTGATCCGAGTTCAAGATCTTAATAACTCGAGGATCATTGTGAAGCGAATTAAGTACTTGATCGACAAGGCCAACATACTTTGCTGAATTGCTTGCTTTCAGCTCCTCCTTCATTTTCTCAAGCTGCTTTTCCAATAGTCTAATTAAAGGAATGACTTGGCTCAAACTAGCAGAGTCTGCACTGACCTCACATGTCACAACTTCAAATGGTTTCAGCACCTTGCACAGCACTGAAAGGATTCCCCACTGTGCAAGAGTGAAATACATCCCCCCTCCTTTCCCAATGTCATGACTTGTGCAATATGCTTGGATGGCTTTGCGCTGTTCCTCCATCCTCTGAAGCATGTACAGGGTGGAATTCCACCGAGTTACCACCTCTTGCTTAAGTTGGTGGCAGGGCAAGTTAAACTGCTCTTGGAGCTGCTGTAATCTCCTACATGCTGTGGCTGAATGCCTGAAATGGCCTGAAATTTTACGGGCCACCGAAAGCATCTCCTGCACCTCACGGTTGTTTCGTAGGAAGCTCTGCACCACCAAGTTGATGGTGTGAGCAAAACAGGGAATATGTTGGAAATCACCCAGCTGTAATGCTCGCACTATATTGTTGGCGTTATCTGAAATGACATACCCTGGGGAGAGTCCGAGTGGTATAAGCCATGCATCAATCACATCTCTCAGTTTGCGTAACAAATTGTCAGCCGTATGCCTGTTAGTGAAGCCGGTGATACAAAGAGTGGCCTGCCTGTGACAAATGTTACGTAGTGGTGTACATGCTGCTGCTGTTCCTGCTGGTGAAGGTGAATGACCAACCCAGTGGGCTGTCACAGTCATATAGTCTTTGGTTTGGCCACTTCCACTTGTCCACATATCTGTGGTTAAGTGAACAGTGGGCAGAATGGCATTTTTCAGCGCAATCTCTACATTTTTACACACTTTTTGGTATAGTTGTGGAATAGCTTTACGGGAGAAATGGTGTCGCGATGGAATTCTGTAACGCGGACACAAAACCTCAATTAACTGTGAAAAACCAGCTGCGTTTATGGTGGAGATTGGACGCAGATCTAACACTAACATTGCAGCCATGGCGTCTGTGATTCGCTTGGCGACTGGGTGACTGCTGTCATATTTGCTTCCCCTCGCAAAGGATTGTTTCACAGTTAATTGCTGAAATGTAGGACTGCTCATTTTATTCACCTGCCTCTGGGATGACGATTCACCCCCAGCAGCAGCAACAGCAGCAGCAGGACTAACGCTTTCTTCAGAGGAATCAATAATAGTGCCGGAGTCATCCAGCCTTAAGTGGGATGCCGGGCTAACTCCGAGCGCTACTGAGGATATTGATGAGGATGGTGTGGTGGGTGTATTTTGTGGCCGTCGGTATGTCGGTGAGCGGAGGGTCTTAGCTGATGAGGGAGTGCTTGTATTCTTTTGGGAAGAACTTTCAGCTTTTCCCAACACTTTGCCATGAACTCTCGTTAAATGGCGTAACATAGACGAGGTTCCAAGATGGTTAAGGTCCCTCCCTCGACTGACTGTGGCTTCACATACACTACAAATGGCTATACAATTGTTGTCTGGATTTGGGTAGAAATAATTCCACACATAAGAAGTGGATTTTTTTGTTTTATGCCCAGGCATGACAATGGCCTTTTTCTTGTCACGTGCCAGAACTGCTGCCACTGGTGCAGGACTTACACAAACAACCTCATCCTCATCAACATCCTCATTAGCGCCCTCGTCGCCTACACAAATCTCCCCCTCATCCTCTTCTAATTCCAAAGTGGCATCCTCAATTTGGGTATCACCGGCTACACTCGGGCTATTAAGGCACACATCAGCAGAATGCTCACGATTAGACATCCCACTGTTGGATGGACTCTCCACAGGGATTGTTGTCATTTGTGAATCAGAGCAAATATTCTCCTGTAATGCCTCACTGGTATCTTGCAGCTCAGCTTTGACGCGTAACAGTAGTTGTGCACCAATTGTAGGCTGGGTAACTTTTTGGGATCTGCCACTAATAGCCAAAGGTGAAGGCCTCATTCTCTCTTTGCCACTGCGTGTGTAGAATGGCATGCTTGCAATTTTTTTTTTATCGTCACTTAACTTTTGCTCAGTTACACTTCGTTTTCGCTTCAATACAGTAAATTTTTTTTTGGTTTTTGTTTTTTGCACTAATTTGAAAACACTCTGTTGTTTGACATCGCCTTGGCCAGATGACGTACTGGGAACACTAACATCAGGACTGGTGACAGAACCTGGTTGCTCATTTAGATCATATGTGGACTGCTTTGAATCCATTGCGTAGATACTGCTGACAGATATGACTTTTGACAGCCAGAAATATTAATGCACAATTAGGGAGGACACCCCAAAAACACAGAGGAGTGCTAAAATTTATTGAGTAGATACTGCTGACAGATATGACTTTTGACAGCCAGAAATATTAATGCACAATTAGAGAGGACACCACAAAAACACTGAGGAGTGCTTAAAATTATTGAGTAGATACTGCTGACAGATATGACTTTTGACAGCCAGAAATATTAATGCACAATTAGAGAGGACACCCCAAAAACACTGAGGAGTGCTTAAAATTATTGAGTAGATACTGCTGACAGATATGACTTTTGACAGCCAGAAATATTAATGCACAATTAGAGAGGACACCCCAAAAACACTGAGGAGTGCTAACATTTATTGAGTAGATACTGCTGACAGATATGACTTTTGACAGCCAGAAATATTAATGCACAATTAGGGAGGACACCCCAAAAACACAGAGGAGTGCTAAAATTTATTGAGTAGATACTGCTGACAGATATGACTTTTGACAGCCAGAAATATTAATGCACAATTAGAGAGGACACCCCAAAAACACTGAGGAGTGCTTAAAATTATTGAGTAGATACTGCTGACAGATATGACTTTTGACAGCCAGAAATATTAATGCACAATTAGAGAGGACACCCCAAAAACACTGAGGAGTGCTAACATTTATTGAGTAGATACTGCTGACAGATATGACTTTTGACAGCCAGAAATATTAATGCACAATTAGGGAGGACACCCCAAAAACACAGAGGAGTGCTAAAATTTATTGAGTAGATACTGCTGACAGATATGACTTTTGACAGCCAGAAATATTAATGCACAATTAGAGAGGACACCCCAAAAACACTGAGGAGTGCTTAAAATTATTGAGTAGATACTGCTGACAGATATGACTTTTGACAGCCAGAAATATTAATGCACAATTAGGGAGGACACCCCAAAAACACAGAGGAGTGCTAAAATTTATTGAGTAGATACTGCTGACAGATATGACTTTTGACAGCCAGAAATATTAATGCACAATTAGAGAGGACACCCCAAAAACACTGAGGAGTGCTTAAAATTATTGAGTAGATACTGCTGACAGATATGACTTTTGACAGCCAGAAATATTAATGCACAATTAGAGAGGACACCCCAAAAACACTGAGGAGTGCTTAAAATTATTGAGTAGATACTGCTGACAGATATGACTTTTGACAGCCAGAAATATTAATGCACAATTAGAGAGGACACCCCAAAAACACTGAGGAGTGCTTAAAATTATTGAGTAGATACTGCTGACAGATATGACTTTTGACAGCCAGAAATATTAATGCACAATTAGGGAGGACACCCCAAAAACACAGAGGAGTGCTAAAATTTATTGAGTAGATACTGCTGACAGATATGACTTTTGACAGCCAGAAATATTAATGCACAATTAGAGAGGACACCCCAAAAACACTGAGGAGTGCTTAAAATTATTGAGTAGATACTGCTGACAGATATGACTTTTGACAGCCAGAAATATTAATGCACAATTAGAGAGGACACCCCAAAAACACTGAGGAGTGCTTAAAATTATTGAGTAGATACTGCTGACAGATATGACTTTTGACAGCCAGAAATATTAATGCACAATTAGAGAGGACACCCCAAAAACACTGAGGAGTGCTAACATTTATTGAGTAGATACTGCTGACAGATATGACTTTTGACAGCCAGAAATATTAATGCACAATTATGGGGGACAACCCAAAAGCGCTGGGGAGTGCCAAATATGAAGAAAAAATAATAAACCTCTATCCTCCTCTCTGCACTAGCGATTTTGGTTAGAGCAATTGCAAGAACAATATTGTATTCTTTCTCTGTCCCTGCTCTAATTAGCCTATGACTACACCCTGCTCTCTCCCTCTGTCAAATGGCGATGGATTGCTGTGGAGGCGTGTATTTATAAAGTTGAAGTATCGCGAGAACCGAGTCCCGAGATCCGACGACGTCACAATGACGTTCGGCCTCGATTTGGATTCGGAATTGGCGGGAGAGTACCGAGCTGCTCAGCTCGGTACTCGGATACCCAAAGTTCGGGTGGGTTCGGTTCTCGGAGAACCGGACCCGCCCATCTCTACTACTAATACATACCCCCATTTTGGTGGCTACCATGCAGTACAGAACCCAATCTGGCCATAGCAGCCAGCGGATAACATAGATCCCGCTCATTTGGATGCTCATCAATGGCCTTGTTCTTTTACAAGCAGTGCTGACAGCCCTCAGAATTGTACTAGGTGACACTTGTACAGTTTACACTAATTAGCTGCCAGATCCACTGTACAAGCGGCAGCCAGCGATATTCAGACTGGTTGTTATGACATCCTTCCCTTAGCAACAAGTGCCAGGCGATTCTTTAGACATCAGTAGATGAAAAGTACAGACCTGCCTTTGCTGTACTATTCTTTAGTTCCTTACCAGTGAGAGATTTGACACACAAAAGTTTATTTACTAACCTAAGAATAAATGGATGTGCAGAATGCATCTATTTTACATGCTGTGTGCATATCTACTATGCTCTGTTTGTTGGAGAGCAAGGTAACATTGGTCTGTATTCATTTCCTATGTCACATTTACACTTTGTAGTGTTTGTAATACAGTGCTATATTCGCATCTATAAGTGGTCCACCATGTATACATTTCCCCACCTGTCTACAAATGAGGTTGATTTGCTAAGGGAAAGGGCTTTGTGTCTCCAATATAGCAGCAAGATCATGTGGAAAGACCGTTACCACAACCAAAAAAGTGGATATAAGATACAGGTAATTTAGAAAATCTATGGGGTATATTTACTAAACTGCAGGTTTGAAAAAGTGGAGATGTTGCCTATAGCAACCAATCAAATTCTAGCTGTCATTTTGTAGAATGCACTAAATAAATGAAAGCTAGAATCTGATTGGTTGCTTTAGGCAACATCTTCACTTTTCCAAACCTGCAGTTTAGTAAATCTAGCCGTATGTGTATTGGCTAATTTAATATAGAATGGATTTTCTGGGGCTATCCACTGATCATCAATGTAAAGCTATGGGCAGCACAGTGGCACAGTGGTTAGCAATGCTGCTTCATATGGGTTTGATTGTGACCGGGTTCCTATGTGTGTGGAGTTTGTATGTTCTCCTCGTGTTTGTGAGGGTTTCCTCTTTGTGCTTGTTTCCTCCCACAGTCTTAAAACATACTTGTAGGTTAATTAGCTGCTGGCAAATATGGATCATAGTGTGTGCTTGTGTGGAAGGGAATTTAGAGAGTATAAGCTCCAATGGGGCAGGGGCTGATGTAAATGTTTAAAATATTCTATGTACAGCGCTGTGTAATATGGCAGCGATATATATAAAACATTCAATAAATAAAATGACAGGACAGTATGATATTCATTGGACTGTGGTCGGCATAAAGCTTTTGTATTTGGCTTTAAACTGTGTGGTGCATGAGGGCATTAAACTGGGTACATGACACTAGTAGGCATGAAATGACTAGATGATATAGTGCATACTTGCCAACTCTCCCGGAATGTCCAGGAGACTCCCGCATTTTGCGAGAGTCTCCCGGGCGAGTGTGGCAATCTCCCGAATTCTGCCCACTTCACTAGGAAGTGCCCCACTTCCTAGTGAAGTGGGCAGAATTAGATCCCAAACGCCGCGATTCCCGGTGAATCGCGGCGTTTAGCCCCGCCCCCCGCTGTCAAATGACGCGATTTGCGTCATTACGTCGCGTGAGAGGGGCCAAAATGACGCGATTTCGGCGCCCCGCCCCCCGCACGCCCACCTGCTACAGAGAGTCTCCCGGACACCAACTTAAAAAAGTTGGTAAGTATGATCTAGTGGCAGCAGCATTGTGAGCAAGAGATGACTACTCAGGAAGTACTGCAGTAGTATATGAAAGCATAATATGGACAGAAAGGTTTACTAGGAAGCTATATGGGGCAATAATGGCCAATCTGGTAATATGAATTATATGATGGCATAACAAGGAATTATGGAACTACATCAAAGCATACAAGGCTATATTGGTGGCATTATGTAGTTATACAATAGAATATATATGAGACTGTACAGTGGAAGTATGAGGCTATGTGTGGTGGAATAAATAGCTGTGTATATGGTGGCATTAATCTGGCCATGTAACTATATATTGTGGGAAATGGGAATGTTGTGCTGCACATATGGATGTACTGTAAACTTTCGGACATTGGGCTGTAAATTGTCCAGAGAATATGCTTCAGATAGAAGCACTCAGCACTAATGTGATCAGACCACGAAGAGCAGAAAGTGCCAGTGACAGAAATAATATTCAGAGGAGATGAAAACTCTGCCATAAATGGTGATTCATAAACACTCTACAATCAGTGGACAAATTGATGAATGGACACAAAGGTAAACTGTCTTACACTAAACTGATGCACCAAATGAACAGATGCTGCAAAAAGACAGAGCAAGGAATTATTAGTGATGCTGTCAGGGCAATAAGCGCCAACCGTAACATAATTGAAAACAATGCTGAGATAGAAAGCTAACAAAGGGACAAAAAAAAAAAAAAAGCACCTTTGGCTGTTACAATCATCTAATAAATATTTATCAGGGCAGGGAATTACCTCAGATAGACAGGAACTTGAAAAAATTACACCCACAAAATCATAACCTGCGTTAGACCCTTCCTTGCCTTCCCTGTTCCACCTCTCCAGTTTGCAAGCAGGCATAAGTGTTAGATGCAAGCAAGTCTGTGGGCACACAATGAACCAATTTGAGCATTGGACGTACGGAACACTATGCAATCTAGCGTACGTCCAACTCAGAATCAGCCCCTAAATGAGCACATCAAATTTCAATTAGAACATGAACATGATCTCCTTGTAACTGATGTAGTGTTTATTGAGAAAATGAATGACGCAGCCAGTATAGATTAGGAGCGAGACCTGAATGGAAAGAAATGTTCCTCTAGTAAAACCACAGGAATTAATGACCTGTAAACAGATAATACCATCAACCAGCAAGGAATGTCAAGAAGTGCGAGCCCAGCAGTTGTCCAAGCTATACCGCCTGTGGTGAAAATACATAACCTCACAGATACAGAAAAATCAGCAGCCATAGATTTCCAGGATGTAGTAGAGATGAAAAAGCTGCTGATGACATCTCAAAAGCCTCTACAGCAGAGGTGTCCAAGTTCAGTCCTCAGGGGCTGCCAACAGGTCATGTTTTCAGGATGTCTTTAATCATGCACAGGTGAGTTCATCTCTTTGGCTGGGTCAGTGATTATCTCCAGACAGAAATCCTGAAAACATGAACTGTTGGTAGCCCTTGAGGACTGAACTTAGACACCTCTGCTCTACAGCTACTGCATATGTCTACAGGGGGAACGCAGAGTAAATCTGTGAGGTCTGAAAGGAATAAAAATCAAGGGAATGGATGTAGTTCGTGCTACAAGTGTTACTAAGCCATACATTATAATCAAGTGTTCATCACATTACAACCTAAACAAGTAAAAGACGGAGGGTGAATGTCAAGGGACAGCAATAAGAAAACATGGTAACCAGGGCCGTAACTAGGGCTGTGCGACAGGGGCGACCGCCCAGGGCGCAACGCTGAAGGGGGGCGCAATTTAGGAATATTTTAGGCTAATTTGGTTAAAATTGAGGGCTAGGGGGGCGGCATTTGTCTTTCTCGCCCAGGGCACTAGAATTCTAAGTTACGGCTCATTGGTAACATCAAGTCAGCAAACTATCCCAAAGTACCACTGCTGAATACAGGGTCCCTGGTGAATGTCCTACATATACCTATTTACAAAATATGTAGCTCCCCTCGCCCCCAGGCTAACACTCGGTATGTGAAAATGAACTTGTTCTTAATTTAAAATTCAGCATCCTTCACACCCCCCTTCTCTCTCCAATATTTATGTTACTTTGTTTTCAATACTCAGCTCAATTTGGCTTTTTAAAAGGGTCACAGCATTCATTCTGCTTTCATTAAAATCAGAACTGTATAGTGGAACAAGACAGCCACCAGTGGTATCACCTCATGCTCATGATAAACGTATTGTCATGCCAGAGCATAAAACAAAACAAAAAAGCACTTCTTGCGTTTGGAAATATTTTTTACCAACCTAGACAACATTTGTGAAGACATCTGCAGTCTTCGTGAAGCCACAGAAGTAGAGGTAGGAACGTTGATCATCTAGGCACCTCCTCCGTTACGTCATTTGCAGCATGTTCATTCAAGTAATTTTTCAAAAGGTGGAAAATTGTGTATAGTAGCAAGTAGCCCAGCATTAGCCAGCAGCCCAGCATCAGCAAGCAGCCCAGCATCAGCAAGCAGACCAGCATCAGCAAGCAGCCCAGCATCAGCAAGCAGCCCAGCATCAGCAAGCAGCCCAGCATCAGCTAGCAGCCCAGCATCAGCTAGCAGACCAGCATCAGCTAGCAGACCAGCATCAGCAAGCAGCCCAGCATCAGCAAGCAGCCCAGCATCAGCTAGCAGACCAGCATCTGCAAGCAGCCCAGCATCAGCTAGCAGCCCAGCATCAGCTAGCAGCCCAGCATCAGCAAGCAGCCCAGCATCAGCAAGCAGCCCAGCATCAGCAAGCAGCCCAGCATCAGCAAGCAGCCCAGCATCAGCTAGCAGCCCAGCATCAGCTAGCAGCCCAGCATCAGCAAGTAGCCCAGCATCAGCTAGCAGCCCAGCATCAGCTAGCAGCCCAGCATCAGGTAGCAGCCCAGCATCAGCAAGCAGCCCAGCATCAGCAAGTAGCCCAGCATCAGCTAGCAGCCCAGCATCAGCAAGCAGCCCAGCATCAGCTAGCAGCCCAGCATCAGCTAGCAGCCCAGCATCAGCAAGCAGCCCAGCATCAGCTAGCAGCCCAGCATCAGCTAGCAGCCCAGCATCAGCAAGTAGCCCAGCAACAGCAAGCAGCCCAGCAAGCAGCCCAGCATCAGCAAGCAGCCCAGCATCAGCTAGCAGACCAGCATCAGCTAGCAGACCAGCATCAGCAAGCAGCCCAGCATCAGCAAGCAGCCCAGCATCAGCTAGCAGCCCAGCATCAGCTAGCAGCCCAGCATCAGCTAGCAGCCCAGCATCAGCTAGCAGCCCAGCATCAGCAAGTAGCCCAGCAACAGCAAGCAGCCCAGCAAGCAGCCCAGCATCAGCAAGCAGCCCAGCATCAGCTAGCAGACCAGCATCAGCTAGCAGACCAGCATCAGCAAGCAGCCCAGCATCAGCAAGCAGCCCAGCATCAGCTAGCAGCCCAGCATCAGCAAGCAGACCAGCATCAGCAGCAGCCCAATGGATTGACACCTCATGTAATCTTCACCGTCAACACCTTCATCATCAACCTCCTCATTATTAGTACTAACTCCCCTAATACAATCCATGATTTCCAAGAGACATCCTTGTATGCGAGAGCTGCTGCTGGGTGCGATACATCTATACAGATGGGGACCAAGAAGATTAAGCATAGTTTTAAACAACAATTGCCTGTGAAGCAAATGTTTGCAAGAGGAACCAAGTATGACAGCCAGCACGCTGTTGCACAGCGGATCACTAAAGCCATGACAGCTATGTTAGCATTGGATGTGCGTCCAAATTCCGCCATCAACGCATCAGAATTTAGTAAATTAGTTGAGGTCATTTGTCCACGCTACCAAATTCCATCTTGATTTAATTTCTCTCAAACAGCAATTCCTCAGCTGTACTGGAAGATTAAAGAAAAGTAATTTAGAAAATGTAATTGTACCGACTATCTACTTCACTAGGGATATGTGGACAAGCAGTACTGGTCAAACAAAAGACTACATGAACATGACATCCCACCGAGTAGGTGTATCGACATCAGTAGAAGCAGGATCGTTAGCTTCATCCTCGTCATCCTTTCAGCATAGTACTGCTATCACACAATGCCAAGTCATTCACAGACAAGTTACTCTGGTTTCACAAAGAAACAGATCAGTCTCAAACTGTTGGAAAAACTCTACCCACTAAGACTCTCCTCAGGATTCCTCATTGCCGATAACGGAGTGAACATTGTGTATGCACTAGAGGAGATGGAGAGGAGAGGAGAGGCATTAGATGTTGGTTGTGGCCCGTTAAATTTCTTGGCATTGTCGACATTCATGAAATGCATGTAGAACATTGCAGCAGCTGCAAAAAAAAAAATTATCTGCCATGCCACCAACTAGAGCAAAAGGTAGTAAAAAGGTGGAATTCCACACTTTATATGCTTCAGTGGCACATCAACAAGCTATCAAGACCTACACATCAAGCTATGAGATAGGGAGAGGGGGGACATGGTACCTTACTCCAGCACACTGGAGAATCATTTCTGATTCATATAAGCTATTGAAACAATTTGAAATTGTAACAAATTAAGTGAGTTCAGACTTTGCCAGCCAGAGTCAAGTCATAACCCTAATAAAATTACTGGAAAAGATGATGGAGAAGCTGAAGGAGGAGGTGAAACTTGGTGATTCTGCAAAGTATGTTGGCATTGTAAATCAAGTTCTTTATTCCCTTCGCCAGGACGCAAGTGTTTTCAGCATTTTTAAATTGGATTGCTACATTTTGGGAACCATGCTTGATCCTAGGTTTAAATCATATGTAATGTCTTTCTTTCCACCTTTCACAAATCTTCACAGAAGCAAACAGCTTCTTCTGAGTAAGCGGTCAGATCAAATTGCACATGACACATCTTCTGCTTCAGCATCTCCTACAAATGCTGCCATAAAAAAACAAAAAAAAACCTTACCTTTTCCAAGAGTCACACTGCTGACGAGTGAACACAGCAAATCAATGTGATAGGTTATTATGACAGTTGGTCAGGCTTAAAAAAAAATGCCCAAATGTACTGACACCTCTACCATGCCTTAATCTGATACACTGTGTATTCGTAGAATGGTGGAGGATTACTTTGATAATGGAGAAATTAATATCTCAGACAGTCCATTTGAATTGTGGTAGGAAAAAAAAGCAATTTGTAGCTCCTTGTGCAAACTAGCTATGGTGTACTTAAGCTGCTCGCCCTCCAGATTGTACTCGGAAATAGTGATTAGCACAGCCGGAAACATTGTGAGTGATTGTCGGAGGAGACTAGTTAACAAAAATGTAGATAAACCAGTGTTCATCAAAATGACCTATCATCATCATTTATTTTGTTTGAGGAATGCTATTCTTGCCGCCAATTACAACAGAATCTGTAACGCAACATTTCAGTGGGGATGAACTAATATTGTGTGATTATGATCTTGACATCTGTGATGAGGAAGATGATGAAGGTGAAGACATTGAGGAAGATTACAACTATTAGCCAAATGCCCATTAGTAATATGTTGAATATCCCTATCTATTCTCCATGTCATCAATCAACATCCAAAATGTTCTTTTTTGTGGAGGACCAAACAAATCAACCACTTCAGCCACAAAAGTGGCAGTCCATGTCACTAAAGTGCTTAGTTTGTTAAACTATGTGCATATCTTGTTCAACATATGGGTGGGTGGGAGGGCCCAAGAACAATTCCATCTTCGCCCATTTTACATTATCACCTTGGTCTATCATCTTGTGTAAAAGGTCTATTGATGCCGCCGCTGTCCCTCTAATGATCTCCGATACTGTCCCTCTCCAATGTGCCACACATGCTGCTTAAAGGTTAACTACATGGTGTATCTTCTTTTGCATAATTACAATTTAATTAATCTAGACATCTGTGATGAGGAGGATATTGTCACCAATTGAGGAAGATGACCACTGTTAGCCATATGCCCATTATTAATTTGTTAAAATCCCTATCTGTACTCCAGATCACCAGCCAACAACCAAAATGTTCATTTTTGTGGGGGCCCAAACAAATCAAGCACTTCAGCCACCCTGTTGCTGCATTGAGGAAGTTGACAACATTAGGACGACAACTCACACGGTCGACAGTATTATTAGGTCGACAATTCAAATGTGGATAGTATTATATGGTTAGTGTTAGGGATAAGATTCGGAAAATTATTGTCTACATTTCAATTGTCGACCTAATAATACGATTGATGTCTACTTTCCAACCCTGTCTATATTATAGTGTCAACCATATATAAATTTCGATCATGTGACTGTAAATCCAGCAAGAGGTAGTAATGACCTGGAATTCTACGCTTTATATGCTTAAGCGATTGTCTAAAATCGAGTCAGATGTGGGGTGGAAGTTGTGAAGAGCTCATTAGAAAATAGACTGTAAATGAATGTTAATACTAAAATTGTCAATGTGTATATATTATATGTATCCCCGTTCTTTAAAATATTGGGTCCGCCAGTCAACGCTAAACCATAAATAAAACAATTGATGTTGAATCATTTAGAGTTTCCTTTCCGGGTTAAACCTTTATTAAACATAAATATTTAAAAGGGAAAAAAAACAAAAAAACATCTGTCTATTGCTCACACTGCTGCGTTGTAAAGACTCCAGTTGAATCTGAAGTGTCAGTTTTTCAGAAAAGGTGCATACATCTCTACTTCAAAACCAATTCACTGCCACAGGGGCAGCAAATAGGTATTCACAATCTTCACAGTTGGTCCATTTTTTTAAAAAAATGATTTAACAACTATTCCAAATTCTCCATATCCGACTAATACTTCTGTTTTCTTGTCTGGATGTAAAAAAAAAAAAAAAAAGTAGTCACATTTATTACATTTAGGAATGGCGGTTAAGTCACTCCTGCGGGTCACTGAATCGGTGCATGCTGGATGGCAGTATTACCAATATCTCCAAAATATTGCGATTAGAACGTGTCCTTTATTTTGGTTTATCCTCCCCTTGACATCTCTGCAGTAAGAAACAAAATCCCTCTGATGTATCCGGTGATATCTTCATTGTGCTTTACTTATAGCAATATTGTTGAACCTTGTGCAATAGAAGGATCAAAACTCATGAGGACATGATATCATTACGTGGCTCTAAGAACTGTTACACTGGCTGCTGTGCAGGTCTATATATTTGACACAATATTGCTTTATGCTGCAGCATAAAACCCAGAGTAAAGACACAAGCCTTTTAAATTCAGTTATAGAAAATACAGTAGGTTTGGACCCCTGCATGCTTCAGTCACTCTGATCAGTCGCTGGAAGTTTGATGGTGACGAATGGCAGAGTAAGTGAAACGGCTGTTTCATGAGCAGTCTTTGCACAATGCCACCTGTCCCAGATGGTAGTCTCTGCACGGACAGAGACGGCGGAACTTTGTGCTTTGTCCCGAGCAGCTGAAGAGCAATGCTTCCCTCTGAAGGTAGCACTCACGGACAGAAGGTGACACAGCAGGATACAAGTGGTTCATGACAGATTCTGTGCTGTCACACTGGGCTCCAAGCCTGTAGGTCAAAGAAACAAAGGCAGGTGATTAAGCAAAGGTGATTACTCATAATAAGGACAAATTGTGTATTTATGTGTCTAACAAGATTATGTGTCGGGGGTTACAAAATAACACTCTGTGTATGGTCACTGTGCCCAGGCCAAAGCTGGGAGTAGGCAGAAGAGGCAGATGACTTGGGCATAATACGCTTTGGGGCTGCAGGTCTACCACTGAACTCTCAGATGATCAGCAGGACGATGGTGTCTTCTATGCAAGATCTGCGCTTGACGGACACTTCTAGGGCAGATTTATTGCTTTACATACCGTTACATGCCTCATCAGAACATGCCGAAGAATAAAACATGGGCCCTAAAGCATCAATACTTAATGACCATGTAATACCTTACGCATGGATGATGCCGCAAGAGCTGGGCTCAATTTGTCATCTTTGCCTTTGTCCCAGTGCTACACTGCGTACCCTCGTATACACAGCTTTTTTAACAATCCTTTATGGCCTCTGTCTACGCACAGAGGAACCTTCCTATATCCTGTATACAGGGCCGAAGCCTTCCTTCTGTGGGGCATCACTGTTACAATATTCCCACTTAATGCCCAGTGCAGAGCCTGCCTAGATTACATGAATCCATATTAAGAACCAAACAGACAAACCACTAAAAGAGTTCCTTCAAGTTCACACTACCACACCAGAGATAGGTTCTCCAAAGGTAAGACAGGACAAAAAAAAAACTATACGGGTAGCCCGCCACCACCCAATTATCCCCAGAGTAATTACTACAGACCATGTAAAATTGTTCTATAATGCCATAGGCTGGGAAGTCTGGATGCTGCATGAAAAGGATTGATACAAATGGAAAGACGTTTCTTCTTGTCTTCTAATGTCTCACCCGAGTGAAGAGAAACTAAATGCCACGTAAGATCCGCCTTGATAATGCTTAATAACAATAAAATAGGAAGAAGACTCTTTCAAGTGGCATCTGTATTTGTTTCAGCGCATGACTCTGCCAAGGATCTAGTTAATGTGTTCTCACACTGACTACAGAAACCTTCCCTAAGGCAGTGCAAGTCCTGATGATTACCTACCTCAACCATCTGGAAATAGAGACTTTAAAGGGCATGTTCCTTATGGATGGGTCTAAGCAGTTAACAAAGAGAGCCTAAAGCCTATATTTATATCCAGGTAAATGTCAAGGCATCCTAAAATATTAGGTCTTCAAATAAAATTAAGTTTAATTGTTACCTTATTCCTTGGAAATGCAAACAAGGATTGTAAAACAAATCTTTTGAGATCTGATGTAACGATAAACTTGGAATCAAACACAGATCATTCTGTATTCTGGCTGCCCTTGTGGTATAGATGCACAGACCGCTGGGTTTATGATGTGAAGAGATGTCTACCCTGTAGCTCTATACTGCTCTACTGCTCCTGTAAATCAGACACAAGTCAAATAGTATATTGATCTATGTCCCTCACTGTTCTAGAAACAAGTTTTCTCATAGTTTATCAAATAAATTGCCTGTAATAGTAGTGTTGGAAAAGCTTCCCCGGTATCCTCATGTCCAGACTCAGGATTTCTTTCTCTGTTACAGATATCACCTAAAATATCACATTGGATTTTGACCATTTCTAGTTGTGTAGTTTCTGTTGCTCTTGTGCCCTGTTCAATATCCTTGGCTTGCGTTCAGTCATGCCCTTTTTTTTTTTAACTATGATACATAGCTGTCTTATTGTATTTAATCTCCCTACTTGGCTAGTGTCAACCTCTGATTCTTGTGCTAGTAGTCTTCTCCTTTTAGCTCTTTCCCTTTTTGAATATACCTCTATCACAATCCTGTCCCTACACTGCCTTCTATCATTTCCTTATAGTCTGCACAATTGAATTCTGCCAAAGATCGTTACTGTGGTGATTGTTACATTAGGCGACAAGTCTTTATCTTGCTGAAAATTAAAATTAGCCTGTAGAATGGACAGAGCTTGAGCCCTCCTCGTTTCAATAACCTGGTCAACAAAGTGTGAGCGTTTAGTAATACAGAGAGAGAAATGTTACATCACACGGCTTGAAGGGTTTCTTTGTAAAAGTGTTTAACGCCCTCTTCTAAAGGATCCTGCACAAATTTCATTTTATCAGCACTGGAGGTTAAAAATGTACCAGACTTGTTTTAGAAGGGATACACTAAAAAACATTAAGTAAAAGCAATTACCAAGAAGTACAATACATTCTGAGGACCAAAAGGTTGTGGCCAGCAGTAATAGTGAACAAATGGATTAGATAATTCTATTCTACAGACATTTTCTATAAAACAGCCCAAAGCGGAGATCGGAGATGTCAATGTGCCAGAGAAAGAAATCAAACACAAAACACACAGGGGCCACTATCGAATAATCAATTCTTTCAGCTCAACATGGATAGGAAGTTCTTTTTAAGTTTCGTTCATGAATTGAATGTTGATTTCTTTCTGTTATAGACAAGCTTGACAACCACCTCCTCCAAATAAAATGTTTGCTACATCACCGATTGCCAAACTCTCTAGGTTAGTGGGCTGGTTGATGGTAGACCAGGGCGACGCATCCCGTCAGCCAACGCGTTTACAGGGCAAGCAACTGACTGTTCTCTGGGGAAAAGAGCAGCAAGCAAAATAACAAAACTAAACTCTAAATAGTAATTTTTTTCCTCCATCCTAGCTATGGAAGTTAAGAGACCTCCCAGGAGAACCGAAAATAGATAAGACACCATTGCATTAAAACAAATTAAAATAGATTAATTTAAATTAAGCTTTAGCGTTATGTCCATTAGAAATATACAGATGGGGGGGAATTGAAATGTAAATAAATATACACAAGGTGCCTCCGGAACGACTGCGACACCTCATGTGGTATTTTTTTAATTTTTAAACAGAAATAACACTTATTTTTGCTTGAGACCCATAGAGGTGCGAGTGAAAATGAGAGTGACTTTACTATAGTATCTATAAAAATGCACAGCCAAACATCGTGGCCAATTGAATCTGCCCCATAGATTCACAAGTCACAATATAACAGTTCAGAAGTAAGCTGAATATTTAGTTCAGAGCTGTTTAAGCAACATTTGCCAGATGTAAAACAGCAACAAGTATTCAACCTAGAGTTTAATGTACAACAGAAATAAGAACAACAATATTTTTTTTTTTACTTCAACAGACTGTTTAAAATTAACAACACAGCTTTTATTAGCAAGAACAATTGAGCTCTAATGTATTATGTTTAATGAGGCACATGGAGACAGTGCATAGACATAACTTTGCTGAAATATATATCAGTGTGCATGTTCAGTTCATAATACCATGCCACACCACACCGCAAGTGTCATTAGGCAAATGTATGCTCAAGATTGGCATGCACACAAGGGCGTACTTGTGAGCTCTGCCATAGTCTAGCACACAGACATAACCAGCTGTTTGTTTGCCTTCCACTGCTGTACGAATGACTCCCATTATAAATTATAAGCTACACTGGGGCAGGGACTGATGTCAATGACTAAATATACACTTCAGAATATGTAAGTGCTATATTAAAAGAAAACCTTTTAACTATAATAATATAGATATAGGGAAACAATGTTAGACATTAACTATAACTTGTTCCTAGAAGGGGCTTAAAACTATGTCTTTTCTTCCATGTGATTGCAATTTGTTTTGGTGCAATAATTATTTTCTTAAATTTCAGACTCGAGATTCACTTACATATCAAATTGTGTGTAAATATAGTCCTACCACTATTTAACTGCACCAAAACACTAGCATGTGGTGGCAAGCACATAGGTCATTTGGGGGTCCATATTTTGTCAAAAAGTGACAGCCTCAGAAATTGTGTTCTCAGTGTGAATGGGGTGTTTAAGGACATGGTCTATGTATGCTCAATGGTCCTCATACCACATCAGTATGCCAGACGACACTCAGTGATCGTCACAGTGACCAGTCAGAATGTCTTTCCTGTTTTCATAATTCCAACCCCATTGTGTTAGTGTGGGTGATTATCGGCCTATGTTATACTCACTGCTCCAGAACACGCTGACTGTTGATTATGCTGAAGAATGCGGGCTCACACACCAAGTCGCGCTCCCAGCATGCACTGGTGCATGATTCGCCTTCTGCAGACAGCCAGACCTGCATTGACGTGACCGGGGGCCAGATGGAGGGAGGAGGCTCACTGGATGGCCAAACCAGGTGTGTGTGGTTATCGAGAACCAAACAAGATGGCAGAGGAACATGGGATGTATTAACAGGAATGGGCAACGGCAAAGGAGGGGAGCAAAACTCCTGTATTCAATCGGAATTTACGCAGGAGAATGCACATGAACAAATCAAATCAGATGGGTATTGGAGGAATTTAAAATTGTTGTTGTGGGGAAGAAATGGAGATAATGGATAAGTAGGAAGAAGAAGCCAGTACAAGAAAGAAGACAGAGAAGAGGAAGATTAAAGAAGAGTTCAGAATATGGGAGTTGGATTTAGAAATAGGATAAAATATTCATAAAAGAAAATGGAGGGATTAAAGGAAGAATAAAAACAAAAATGGGTAAGCAATGATGGAGAAAAGACAGAAAGAGAATTTTAGCCACATTATAAACTGACAGCCATTATATATAACAAGTTAACCCGTGCATGATACTTATGCATTCTAGTCAAATCAAGCTACTTAAGGTGTTAAAAAGGTTCTTGTCATGCATTTGGGCCTAGCCCAGGCCTCCTCAGGGGAAGAGCGTTACTTCCCGATGCAAGAGCCCTTTTTTAACGTGGTTTTGTCCACGTCACCACCTCATCATTCTTCTCCATCACCTCATCCTTCATCAAGCTTCTTAAGGTGTTAAAAACTCCCCACTGTCACCCCCGGCAACCACCAACCACTCCCAACTGTCACTTCTCCTTCAAGAAATATATAGGTCAGTGTATAACTCTGCCCAGCAGGTGGCGCTGCAGCTTGTTTTTGTTTTTTTTCACACACGCCACTAGGCGTTTATATAGTAGATAAAGATTTGCAGGGAGTAAGGACATGCTGTTACCAGCGATCCAGAGAGAGCCATCAAACAGTCTGATTTTCAGTGAAGTAACAATTTAGTGCAGTAGTATGGGGCAATGTTTATAGCGGGTCAAAACACATACAACAAATTATTAAGTGTGTAAAACCTGCTCTAAATCTAAATCTTTTACATTTACTGAAAACCTTTAGTGACATCTCCATGATGGCAGCTTACCTGATGCTGGATATAGGCATGGAGTCTCTGTAGCATTCCTTCACTCGTATACTCATAGGGCAAGTAGGGCTCAACCTATGGAGAAAGAGAGAATACAGGTCTTTTTTTTTTAAATGAAAGTGGCAACAATAAATTGAAGTGGTGGCATATTCATAGCTCTCCCCAGCAGGTACATCATCAGCTATTTATATAGCGCCACTAATTCCACAGAACTGTACAGAGAACTCACTCACATCAGTCCCTGCCCCATTGGAGCTTACAGTCTAAATTCCCTAACACACACACAGACAGACAACAGCAGTAAATTAACCTACAAGTAAGTTTTGGGAGTGTAAGAGGAAGTCGGAGGAAACCCATGCAAACACCGGGAGAGCATACAAACTCCACACAGATAAGACCATGGTAAAGGAAAGGAATTTCACCATATTTTTGAATAGAAGATATTTAAGTACAGCTGTAGGGAGAGAAATGTATATGTGTTACCAGAATATAGGAGACTATGACAAAATGACAAATGAGGACCTGTATGAGGCGGAATGAAATTAAACGGCAAGCTTTTACTACCAAATATGCACTTACCTGAAGGGGTTAACTTTTCCCTCTAGTTTGCAACATCCAATTAGATCCTAAGGGGTGGGTTAACCATCCCTTGATAAGTTAGGGTAGACAGGGAGTTGCACTCTTCCCGGCAGGATTCCCTCCCCCTTCTGCGATGCTTTTATATCTGTCTGATGTTTGTTGTCTATTAACCCCATTTTTCTACTAATTCGGACAAGCCACAGTCGACGGGAAAGGAGTACAGCCAGCGGTTTACTACATGGCGCAAGAGTATGTTGGGCCGCAGTATTCACCCACCTTCGATCTTGCCTCTACGAGGCTCACATGTCGAAGTGCCTGGGGTATCGTTTGTGAAAGCGTGCCCTTATGAGGCCTGGGGGGCAAAGTCTTTCAGATGCCATAAAGTAGCGCCGGGGATTCTGGGCCGGCTGCCCATCCCGATTTGTTGGTTGGCATTGACTGGTAGCTGTTCCTGCATCTGCTTTAGCTGCCACCCCTTTTGTGTAATAATTAAACTGTGACCTTAGTTTGCCAAAATATAAACATGTGTCAGTGTCGTTATTTCAGGTTATAAGCAAGTTAAACTAAATCTAAGGGAAAAAGGTTTAGAAGCTGCAGGGTTGGTCCTTGGTATTTATATAATACAAGTGTTGTCTGAACATAGGGACGTAGGGTCATTACTACAGCAAAAGTAAAAAAAAAAAGTCTACCCCCTGTTCACCAAGGGTAATAAACAGAGAATATTAGGGTTCTGCTTCTGTGACTGCAGCTTTTCTCTCCTCATCACATTGTCTAATGAGTTCCCTTGGGCCTCGTCCCTGTGCTCTGTGATATACCATTATTCTTCTGCACGGAATCTTCCCGATAATGAGACCTCTCTCTCTGCTTCTCGGGAATATTGGCTGCTAAACCATCCGCGTCTGACACCTCCATGGCTCAATGACCTCAAATTGAAGCATTAGCCAGACCTCAAACCCATTTATGGCTGAGGTGCCCCACCCCCCCACCTGTCCCCTCTGTCCTCCCTCCAGTCACTTACATTTATCTTTTTTTGCCAAAGGATGGACTATATAATCTCTCTCTCTGTCTGTCTATCTAATCTATTTATCTCTAAATAATGCCACTAGCCTGCCCATTTGTAGTGAGATGCTTGTCATATGCCAACCACTAGTGATATCCGACAAACATGCCCATCGGTAGTAAAATGTAACCAACATATCATCTATTAATAAAATACCACTAACATGACCTCAGCAATAATAATCATCAGTACACTATACGTGCACCATTTCCTGGTACTTCAATTTCTGCCCCAGACACCTTTTCACTCAGTGAATCTGGACACGAGATGAAGAGAGTTTGTGGTGGGGTTCAGTGTCATGAGACGTGAAGGGAAGATCAACTTGTTTTTGATTGGTCAGTGTCCAATGAAAAGCTGGAATTACTTACACTTATGTTGTGCGACACTAAGTGCTGCCAGGAACGGGCAACCATCACCCATTGGTCAAGGGCTTCCTTCACCATTCTGCCTCTACTATGGCTATTCAAACAATGTGATATGTCTTTCCACAAAGCAATTCAAATACATGTAACAGCATAATATTTGATAATAAGTCGTTTACTATACGTTATTATCTATTGCAAAAGATTTCTTCCATTTATGCAGCATTATAAATTTTATGATAATGTGCCATATTATAAAATACCATATGTTGTGTGTGATGCAGTCATAAACATTACAAATTATAGTGACAAATATTTGTCAGCTTGTTCTCACAGTATCACGTGTAGTAGTATAAGTTAAACTCAATTTATAGTTTAAAAAAAAAAAAATTAGACTAGACAAATAAAAATGATATAGCAAAAAAATTTAAAATGAATGAAAAATCCTAAATAAAAAAAATCTAACAAAATATGTAAAAAAAAAAAAATCCAAATTAAAATACAATGTTGTAAAACAATGCTAGAAGTACAGAGATATAGACACAATAGCTGTGATAGAGAGATGCCAAGTTGGATTTTTACCTAGTGAATTGACAAGAGAAAAATTTCAATGCGACAAATGAACACAAAATCTTAGTTTCGTGACCCAGATTTATTTGTTCATTCTCAAATCTCCCGATCAAAGTCACTATTGGCGTTGTTAAGGTTTCCTGGAGCAGGAGTTAATGAAAGCCAGCTATTGACTAGAGGAGCGTCCTCCGCTCTTTTCAGGTATTTCACTGATGATCCAGATACAATGGATCAGCCAGGAAAGATTCCGTTCCAATGCCCCACTCAAATCGCAGGGATATCTGGGATAGATATCCGATATTCAGGGTAAGCAATCTTTTCAGGTCGTGTTGTACGTTGGATATTCTGCCTTAAACTCAATTTTCACTTTTTCGTGGATTATTCTTTAAATATTCATTTAGGGGCAAATGGAGAGCTGGATGTATGTTTGTTTTAGGTGGTGTAAAATACACTTTCCTGCGCTGCGCACCAAACATGTGTATCTGTCCAGATTTTGGTGCACCTTAAACTTTTGACTTCTTATGACTGGAGAGGCCAAACAGAGGCGGGTAGCATAGGGTGCGTTCAGTAAGGGCAAATTCATGTAATTGCAACTGAAATAGACCTGTACGTAGACGCAGATACACCTGTCAGGAGACGCATCTCTTGCGGGCGCTGGTGGCCTGGTGCAAAGAGATGTAATGGTGATGATTCAACAGGAAGAAAATCAACTGCTCTAGGTAAGTATCGTTTAGGGATGTCTCAATAAGTCCATATAATATCAGAGATTCAGGACGTTTATGTATCTGGCTTCCTGAAGGGAGCACCCAAACACCTGGAAATGCTTCATCAGGAAAAGAAAGAAAGAAGATGTGAAGATTGGGGCACTCCGGAATGTTCAATTATAATGGAGATTCATTCAAATATATAATTTTTATTATTATGCATTAAAATATATAGGTCTTTCGTGGTTCTAAGAGAAAGCAAAATAAAAACAAATAAGAATGTTTAGTGATGGGATTTCAAAGGGGGGGAATTCAATTCCCCACGGGTGTGCACAATTACCGTTAGTACAGTAATTTTAACACAGACTTCTGCTCGGGGAGCTGCGAGCAAACAACAGCGTTGAAAATTACCCAAGTAACGGTATTTTTGCGGAACTGAATTCCCCTAAAAGTGTAAGAAAATAGACGTGAATAAAAATGCAGAATACTCTGCAGTAGCCTTACCACAGCATTTATTTGTATTAATAAACACTTTGTGTATCATTAGTGTCTCTACTAAATTTATGAATTAATATTATTTAACTGCTATACCAATCTTAGTGTCATTATAGACATATTACTTACAATGGTAATACCTATTTCTCATGTTATCTTAATAAACAAGTTGTCAAGATAAGTGATGTTCACAAAACCCACGTAAGTGATTTATCCAAAGATATCATTAATACAGGCAGTAAAGTCATTTATAAGGGATTGTTATTGTGTCCAATCAGTTGTCACAAATGCTCATATTCTAATCTTGAAACAGTTAATAAACTGTGCAGTGTAATGATTTTGAATAGAAAGCGGTTATTTCTGCAGCTAATGTATTGTAACATTATATAGGGCGCATTATTAGAGCTTTGTTACTTTGTTGTTATTGTAACAGGTTTATGTCCCTTAATGAATTAGTATCTTGATTGATATCCCTTGCACATGTATTAAAATGTCCCAGACCTATTGCCTTCAGACCAGGGTTCCGGTGGACGGTTCCCACCTGGTCTATCACACTGGCCAGAGCTGCAGGTAGCGGGCAAAACGTTGATACTGGAATGGGAAATACAGCAGGGAAGAAGTTGTCAAGTAGGTCTTGAAGCAAGTGATGTTTATTAGCTCCAGTGTCCTGATAAGGACAGTTCACACTGGTTGAAGGTACCAGTGATCAGAAAGTCAGATGGAACAATAATGATACAGTTCAGTACAAGCCTGTGCTGTTTTATACAGTTTACACAGCCTATCAGGGGGTAAGCCAGCACCTTGAACTCTTTGCTGGCTCCAAGAAGTCTGAGTTATTTTTAGTATCAGGATGCAATATGTTTCCCCAAACATGGATTTAAATGCAATGCAAACATAACAAAATTTACACTAATCTGTTATATTACCAAAAGGTTCTGTGTGCATCATATGGACAGGATCTGCAATGCAGGATACAAGCCACACAGACAGAGGCGCAGTGGACCCCCTGCTGTGTATACAGGCTGAACAAACGTGTTGGCCATTGAGATGAAAAGGTCTAATTAAAATTAGGGACCTTTTTTTTTTTTTTTTTTAGAAAAGTTATACAAATCCAATCATGACATCCTGTCTCAGAAGTTACAAATCAATACCTCAAAAATGAAGGCATTTCCTATACAAAGTGCCATAAGATATAATAAAATAAGTACATTTCCAATACACAGTATCAAGAATCAGTAAATTTGCAACAATATAAATTGGTGCACTGTGCTAATAATTTAAATATATTATTACAATAAGTTATTTATAGGTGATCCAGCCACATATACCGATAAGTGGGGATTGCTAATCGATATTATCTACCTAAAGCCTATTGTGTATATATATATATATCTCCTTTCTATCTTCCTAGTCTATAAAATTTGAATCAGAAGTCAGAAATAGGATAGCAGTATAGCAGAGTATTTTGTGGCTGTGGTATATCAAAAAATGCAGACGCGCATTTTGTTTAATGTGTTTTTTCATGCATGCATTTTCTCCTACTTGCATTTAGGTAGAAATGCATCAAATTCTACATGAACCCCTTAAACGTTTACCTGCAGCTTTGAATAAAATATTTTGCACAGACAACCGAGACAGCCTGTGGCAAGGTCCTGCAAAGACTTTGAATGTGTCCTGATAAGGACAGTTCACACTGGTTGAAGGTGCTCTGGGCAGCACGGTGGCTTAGTGGCTAGCACTTCTGCCTCACAGCACTGGGGTCATGAGTTTGATTCCCGACCATGGCCTTATCTGTGTGGAGTTTGTATGTTCTCCCTGTGTTTGCGTCGGTTTCCTCCCACATTCCAAAAACATATTATTAGGTTAACTGGCTGCTATAAAATTGACCCTAGTCTCTTTCTCTCGGTCTGTGAGTGTGTATGTTGGGGAATTTAGACTGTAAGCTCCAATGAGGCAGGGACTGATGTGAGTGAGTTCTCTGTACAGCGCTGCGGAATTAGTAGCGCTATAAAAATAGCTGATGATATGATGGTGCCAAAGACAGGGATATCAGAGAGTGATGTGGTCACATCTTGTGACAACTAGTCTCTTTAGCATTAGAGAATTTTCCACAGGTTTTGAGTTAAAAGCTAAAACTAACATATTGCTTTACACCCATCTCTCAAAAATCGACACCATGATATCCTGTCACTTCAGGTGTAGCCCCTATTCTATTTATGTGGTCCTGCCCCGCTCTCATGCTCCGGCAGTGTAATGACAGCTGTGCTGGTACTGACAGGCCGTAGTCACAGCAGCTACTGTTCTCTCTGCTTGTCACTGATTTATGTTGTTCTGTGAGGGGCCAATTCATTTCCCTGTTTTTGCCTGTGATAATGCATCACGTGTGCAAGTGTGATTCATGTTCCTTCAATTTTTCATGCAATTCAATTCTTCACCTTTTGTAGCGCTACCAAAAAAAAAAAAAGGGCTTTTCGCACCAATGTTATTTCCCCATAGAAGGAATATGAGAGAAATGTAAACGCAAAAATTGTTTTTTTCTGACATTTTCAAATCACACTAAATAAATTCTCCTCGCCTTAATCTGCTCGCCACACATTAGATGGCGAAAAGATTCAAGGTCAGTGGGAATTAAGCATAAATGTGCTTGAAAATCTCACTGTAATCTATATATTAGCCTTGCAAGAAATGTATTTCTTTAGTAATAAAGGGGATGAACGAGGGTTTAGAGAGTGTTTTGTTCTATTACATTTTTTTACATTTTCGGTTGCTCTTGTGGACCTACATTTCCCAGCATGCATTGCCAGCCACTGACTAGAAGGACATCTCTTCCAGACAATGGTTGCCAGTGCATGCTGCAACAAGTAGCTCCACAATATCTGCCACCAGTCGCCAAACATTTTAGGCAAAAACAACAGGAAAATAAGAGCTACTCACAGTTGTACCTGAGGTCTGGCAAGTAGAGAAATCGATCGCACTGGGTGAAAAAGTGAGGCACGATATGTAGAACTTTGGGTGCACGAAAAGGGTGAGGTATATTTGTGCCAGAGAAAAGTTACCCTTATCCAACCGGACTGAATCGACCACTTAGACTGCACCCTAGGCCCCTAGACAAGTGCCTATGTTACTTAGTGAATAATCATGTTCTGTCTACAAATACCCAAATCCAAGGAGTTAGGGAATTCTTTCCAGTGTTCTGTAAACCGATTAGAAGTTATCTTTTCCACCTGGTGCTTGGGATCCTATCTACACTGCACAGGACAATGGCCATTAGGAGAGATATGGAGGCTAAATTAATATATTTATACAGTGAACAAGTCTCACTCTGCCATCAATAATTCCTGTAATGATTCACCTCCCTGTGACAACATGAATAGGGAGGGTACAGGGCTAAATTTAATCACAGAAACAATCTGCAATAAGATGAGCTTGTGAAATGTACAAGTTAAATGTTAATGATCACAGTGGTTGACCTTGAAAAATAATGTTAGGAAGAGGTTGAATCTTTATACATGACATTATGCAGACTGCATATCACTTGGGTTAATCCTCATGTTAAAATAATAACTCCTCAATGAAAAGGTTTATGCCTTCAAACCCATAACCATAGCCTCAGGGCACATTCGACCTTGGCAGATGGCCTTTATAATTAAAAGACTAAAGGTTCACTAACCTTTTTTTAATTTTCCCATTTGTAATTGTTTAATTAACATGTAACATTTTTGTGCAGAACATTTATAGATATCACTGAAAATGAACAGAAAACAATTTTCATTTAAGAGTGCACATATTTCTTCCACACATATTACCTTGCTCCTCATAATAGTTTTGATAGCTGCTTCAAACTCCTGGGTGTTATTGTAATCCACTGTTATGACATGTGGCCTCCCAATGGTCATTTCCATGTATGGATGCTGAGAGGACACCTGTAGAAAGTAAGAGAGTGTTGCAGAGAGTCTCAGAACATGGAACACTCACAGTTAAACAATCAACAGCCTATAGTACAGGGTATGCTGGAGAAGGTGAAAAGTAAATGAATGCATGTGAAATGTATTTTAATTAAAATGTATGGCTAGGATTTCCCTCGGATTCTCGGATTTTACATGATTACAAGTCAGATTTTTGTAACAGCATCAAGTAAAAAAAATAAATAAATTTGGGGAACCACTGTATGTATATTTACTTAGCTTCATGCTCCTTAATTGCCAACATTCTTAACACGTCCTTACACCTCCCACCTTTGAGTTTTCTCTCTTCAGTGCGTCCAATCTTGGAGATAACATCAGTATACAGCTACGCGAATCTCGCTCATTCCCTGACAGTCTGTGACAGACACCTCCATTCATCAGAACTCAGTAGGAAATCTTGTCTAATTAATGGAGGTAATTATGTTTTTTGTCAGGTGGCTATGATTAAATCCCCCAGGCTTGCTGCGCGACACACAACTTTATGCTTGTGGTTAATTCAATACAAACCTTATCCATGTATATACCATGACAACCTTGTAGCAAGCGCCGTTACAACAGAAAGGTCTGTTGCTGAAAATGTTTGTCCTTTTTCACAAGCCCGGTAAAATGTACCCTTACGTACCTCTCTGGAGGTTGGTTTCCCTCTGAAGAATTCATGGTTGAGGGAGCTGTGCGGTGGATTTAAGCGTGGCTGCAGGAACACACAGCCATTGGCAATTGCTTCCAAGGGCGCAGGGCCTTCATACGGGAAGCCAAAACCTATAAACAGCTAATGGAAAAACAGGCAAAGTTAAAGCCGACTGCAGCAAAAAATAAAATGAAGAAAATCGTATCACAATAACCTCTATATAAATAAATAATCACAACAATACCGCAAGGAATTCACCAAATAAACTAGTTAAATGGCCTTTGTGTAGGTAGCAATTTAGTCGACTGGATAAATGTCTGTAGTTCCAAATGTATTTATAATCTTTCTATCTCTCTCTCTCTGCATATACACACACACACACACACACACACACACACACACACACACAGTGTATGTCTATTAAGAACTTGCAGTTTACCATGAAGGCCAAAGTGCTATAAATATTCTGTATTTCAAATGTAACTTAATCACAAACAAGAATATCACAATATAAATGCAATTTAAAATTACAAGACATAAAATCAATTAGGAGAGGCTGTTCCTCATAAATTATCAATGCTCGACATATAAATTAATGTTCGTTAAACCATTGTAGTAAATAAGGAAAGGAACTCCATGCATACCCAGTCGGGAGCTTCATTAAGAGGAGAGCAAAGCGGCAAAAATTCCCCAACCTCTAGAACACACTGAGTGACCCAAAAGCATATTTGCAGACCCGCCTGGAATGTCTGGGAGAGTCCCAAAATAGTGTGTGAACTGGCAGTCTTGTCTCGCCCCCATACTTACCAACCACCTCATTTCCAGCGGGAGTGGAAGAGAGACACAGAGGTTTTCTGGGTTTTTCTCATTAATGTGTAGAAGCAGCTGGATTATTTGCAATAGCGCCACCCCTTGGCCAGGAGGAGAAGTGTACTGATGGAACAACCTACAAGGAATAAAGTCCTTCCCCAGAAGATCCTGCTGATCTTATGGGTAAAACTTAATACATTTGGTGGACACTATTAAGGCGAGTGTCTTGGGGGTTAATAGGGGTATTAATGTTTCAGGGTGGCTGAGTGGTTGTTTTGGGGTCAGAAAGAGAGAATATACGGTGTATTTTGGAGCAAGTTATGTGCGGTTGCCTGGAACATATATGCTGCCTATGTGGGCGTTTTGTGATGAGAAATTTTAGGTGTTCGTTTAGTTGTTGTGGAGGTAACTAGAAGTGATTTAGTGTGAGTGGAGGGGGCTAGAGGTGATCTGGTGTTTGGGATAAATGGGGTGGGAGTTTTGGGGGGTATATTTACTAAACTGCGGGTTTAAAAAAGTGGAGATGTTGCCTATAGCAACCAATCAGATTCTAGTTATCATTTATATAGAACATTCTACAAAACGACAGCTAGAATCTGATTCTTTACTATAGGCAACATCTCCACTTTTTCAAACCCGCAGTTTAGTAAATCTAGCTCTTGAGGTGACTTGGGCAAGACACACCCACTTCCCACAAACAACATACCCCTCCAGCACACAGCAGCTTTGCCACAGCAGTTTGTCCCCCTTTCCAATTTTCAAATTTAATGAGGTATGCGCCTCCACCACTGACTGACACCTGCTCGATGACTGATCTGTGTTGCAAGTACAGTAAGTACCTGTGTTTCTTACAAATATAATAATTTTAATGTTAACTGGACTAACCTTAACAAGATTTATAAAAGGAAAACTGAAAGTAATTATTATATAAGCAACGGTTTTTCTATTGGAGGCGATAAGCATCGCCATTATTTATCTATATAGCCACCAATTCCGCAGAGCTGTACAGAGAATATTTGTCATTCAGTCCCTACCCCATTGGAGCTTGCAATCTAAATTTCCTAAGACACACACACACATGCACACACTCGCTAGTGTTAATTTTTGTCAGCAGACAATTAACCTAGTAGTATGTTTCTGGAGTGTGGGAGGAAACCGGAGCAGAACCATAAAAAACACGGTCAGAACATACAAATGCCCTGAACGGGAATCGAACTCACGACCCCAGCGCTATGAGGCTGAAGTGCTAACCACTGAGCCCCATACTACAGAGATTTTGTTTATGTGGCAAGGCCACTAACGCTATTCATTTTTAACTACTCTGTTTCTTTACTTTGGGATTGTTAAAACTACTATTACTCGCCCATTTCGTCATTCAACATGTAGTAATTTCAAATTGAAAAATGATGTATTTTGTTGCTGCTCAATGATTATTAAACCTAAAATTATTAAAACCTTTTCTTTAAAATAATTGTCCCCCATATATTGAATGGTGCAGTTTTCTATTATTAATTATGGATGTAAAGTAAATAATTGTCTGATAATAAGGTACTATAGGTTCCACTGGACCCAACCCTGGGAGGAGCTAGATACACCCATGATTGGAGCCAGACACACCCTCGGGCCGAGAAGACACACCCTCGGGCCGAGAAGACACACCCCCTTTGACGGCATGCTGCTTGTGGCATCCGATTACTACTTGCACAATCGCCTTAAAATTATTTTTCAAAAGTTGGCAAGTATGCTCCAAAAGAGATAGATATTTCATAGGGTTTAATACTTTAAAACATAATCCAGTCCCTTGCTCAAACACATCACATGTACATACATAAAATGTGCTGTAGACATACATCTATAAGAGAATAACTCCATGTAGCTAATATGGTTGCCATGCAAACCACAGGGAAACTGCTGTCTCTGTAAAAGCAATTACCAGTTATTCTTAGCACAACATTTCCCAGTTATATAATACGTTAATGTAGGGTTACTAATACTGCATGGTTGAATAACATCGGTTCAAATGCAAGCTGCATTCTTGTTGGTAATACTATGCATATATGCAACATACATCTGATCTAAAGCAATGAATCCAGACAGTCTGTATTTTCCATGTATCTGGTTTTACATGGCTGATCCGGTAATCCTAAGTGAGTGAAGTATGCCATCTTTACACCCATAGTTCCTAGAATGTCCAGATACTCTAGAATTTCTAGGAGTTCTACCGGACTCCCGAGAGAGCAGTGTAACCTCCTGCATCTAGATCACTTCGCTTGTGAAGTAGGTGGTGGCGGAGCCCAATGACCCAATTCACAGCGAATCGGGTCACCCTAGCCTGCTCCCGGCTGTATTATTCCACGAATCGCGGCATTTGAGCAGCAATGCGGGGGGTGGGGCATAGGGCTAATGTAGAGATCCGCACAGCCACGCCCCCCACACTCAGCCCCAGGATCTCCCCTCTAGGATCTCTTAAAGGTTGGCAGAGTATGTGTTTACCAATCCAAAGTACAATAAAGACGGCTCTTGTAGTATATTGGCTTCACAAGAGAGATAACTTATGTACAAAGTCCAAACAAACTAACCACATGATCGGATGGCAGATTAATGGAGTATCCATGTAATGAATGTAATTATTAGTATGTCTTGTCTATGGTGCAGCACACGTTTCTTGGTATTTTAGAGTTCAGTTTAATTTATTTATTCACAGTTATTTATATAGTACCTACATATTACAAAACTAATATTTACAGAGAATATTTAATCATTCAGATCAGTCCATACCCCAGTGGAGATTACAATCTATATTCCCTACAACACACACACACACACACTAGGGTTAATTTTGTCAAAAGACAATTAGTCTTAGTCTACCAATATGTCTTTGGGGTGTGGGAAGAAACCGGAGCACCCGGAGGAAACTCACGCAAACATGGGGACAACATACACACTCCACACAGATAGAGCCTTGGTTAGAATCAAACCCATGACTCCAGCACTTTGAGGATGCAATGCTAACCACTGTGCTACCTCAATGTAATAACTGAACAAACCTGTGTGGCGAACACGTCACATCAAGATACCCCGATACCCCTCTGCCATGGTTTAGGAAGAGATTATCAGTTCTTTTTTGTGAGAGTCCTATCTACTTATTTAGAGAGGGCTGCAGTCAGCCACATTTCATATGGTCACTTAATAGTTAAATCTTGTCAGACTCTATGGAATTAATTTCTAAACGACCTGCCACGAATTCATGTAATGGATTAAATATTTTCTAAGAGCTTAAGTCCTGATGACATACGGCACAATCAAGAGGGGGACCTTAAAATCAAAAACAGATATAGTGGGTCAGAAATGCTGTGTTTTCCGCTTCAGTTCTACATTGGTTAACAATGTTAGCAAAAAGCACAGTACTTTCCTAAGCTGGAAATCGCTGTTTCATGATTTCTTATGCTGACTGAGTACAGTGGAAGATTCTGTTCTCTTTACTTGGTGTAGAAATAACCTCTTGGAACAATTCTGTCTGCATGTATTAGTCCTCAGGAAAGATAGACTGCGGCAGTCACATATTCAGCGAGTGTAGACGAGCAACCAGCTGTTTTCAGGAGGTAAATATCACATACAGGCATATGCTTCTACAGGAGTTTGACCTGAATGGAAAATTATTTTTCTGTACCACCAGATGGCAAAAATGGGTTAACTTGAAGACACAGAGGCTAGTGAAAAGGTACAGAATCATACATTCCAATACCCATAGTCCTCTTCTTCTGTTCCACATGACTGTTGCTCTCCTCGCCGTGCTCGTTCTTTACAAGTGGGGGCCAAGACTCTCTTCCTCTGACCAAAGTCAATAGCTTAATGCTGACTTAGAACCAGGCCTGGGGTTTTGTAAGTCAAGCAGAGCAGTAGATTACCACACAAATATGTTTGGTTCATAATCAATAAAAAAAGAAATTTCTAGCAAAAATTCACTGCGTCTACAATCAAAAAAGCTTTCGCTTCATCACATCAAGCCTTTGTCCTTCTACAGAGCAGTAAGTCGATTCTGTCTGCAGTCTGGGAGATGGATCAGGGGAGCAGAGCGATGAAGGTGTGCGGATTCCTCAGCAGTGATGCAGTCAGAGGACATTTCAGGCACAATCAGTCTCATGGATTCCTGGACACAAAATCAGACCCGAGTTGGTTGGGGCCTAACAAACATTTGAAAGGTACACAGGTAACTTTGTTACTCAGTACCAATAATTTTGGCAGTACTCCTTTTCCCCAGTCAGCCTCTCAGTGCATGGATGAAGTCAATATGTCTCTGTTACCTTGTCTTACACCAAGTGAGAGAGGGAGAGAAAGTTAGAGAGGGGAGGAGTGTAATAAGTTAGAAAGGTCACAGGTATAGTTTGGGGTTGAATGTGGACACTGAGAGAGTGATTTCATCATGGACAGGTTGGCCATTTACTTTTTATAGGTTTAAAAGTTCTTCTATGAAGTGGCATTAAGGAAAATATCTTCTAGGAGAGTATTAGGCTATAACCTACAGGGGCAGGCTGGGCTGTGGAGCCAGGGGGGCATCTACCCCCCCGGGCCAGTCCCATAGTGGGCTACCTTGGGCTGGGTCACCTACATTTTTTTTCCCCTTTAAAATGTTCCTAAGAGGCTGCTGAGTCGAGTCTTGCCCCCAGGCTAAAGTTTGCCGGACCTCCCCAGATCACCAGATAGACCTGCAGACATTATTATCTTCTGCATGTGAATGATCGTGCTCTCTGGCCATAGAATCTGCTTTGACTACAGCGACTGAATCTGTAATCAGTACATTCCATTGCCAGCCATTGCTCAACTCATGGCTAACACAGCCCTCAATGTCTCAGTGCTACAGCCCACCACCAGGAAGAACAGACTTGAATAGCCCAGCTTCAGCACTCTCAGATTGGACACTCGATACCCAACTACTTTTTACCTGAAGAAAGTTGAACCACACAGGAACTACTATTTTTCCTGTAAATCAGATCAAAGTAAAATAACTAAGTTGACAAGATACCAAAGATTCAGTATCTTTGTAAAAACAGTGTGCACCATTAGGAGGAGGAAAATATGAATTAACTGTAGGATAAAGACTTGGGTCTTTAACACACCCCACCTAAAATACATGCAGCCCTCATCTGCCTGTCTAGTCAGACATCCATCCATAAATCTGCGTCTCTCTCCCACTCTCATCACATCCTCCCATGCTCCGTTACAGAATTTTTTCGGGCTGCATCCACTTTGTGGAATTCCCTCACTCGCACAGTAAGACTGTCCTCTAGTCTTCAATCGTTCTCTGAAAACCCACCTCTTCAGACAAGCTTATGATATTCCTCAACCACCATCTTAATTTCCCCTATTACCACCCTCTACACAGCTAACACAAGACAACAACCCTATGACCAACATTGGTACACACACAGCCCACTCAGTACTTTTACCTTTGCGTTCTAGCTGGTCCAGTGTGCAATATGATGTAGCACATGCCCTTGTGTTTCAAACTCCCATTGTCCCATAGATTGTAAGCTTGCGAGCAGGGTTCTCTTACCTCTCTGTCTGTATGTATTACCCAGTATTGTTTCATTAAAGTTTGTTCCCAATTGTAAAGCGCTATGGAATTTGCTGCCGCTATATAAATAAATGATGATGATGATAAATGGTTTTGAATTTGGATATTTATTACACTTCTCTGTTCGTTTGATGCTAATGTTCAGTGTCTTTCTTTCTACTTTGCTTCAACTCACCTGTGTTCATTGTGCATATTGTTATATTAAAGATGCACACAGGAAGAGGCATGCATTAATGCCTGGTGCCTAAGACTGTTTTAGTACTTTTACTCATACTTGCCAACTTTAAGAGGCAGGTGTCCGGGAGGGGGTCCGTCGAGGGGGCGCGGCCTCGCGTGGTGCGCCGTTATGCTCCGCCCCCTGTCAATCTTAACCCATTTTGGCCTATCGCAGCAGGGGGCGGGGCCACGAGGCCCCGTTTAACCCCGCCCCCGCCATCTTCAACAGCGGCGACTTCAGGATCCGGGATTTTTTGCCTGCTCTCTCGGGAGTCCGGGAGAACTCCCAAAAATTCCGGAGTCTCCCGGACATTCCGGGAGAGTAGGCAACTATGCTCTTACTTTCACAACACCCTAAACATCCATCTTATTTATAATGGGACTTTTTGATAAATATGGAAGGGCCTAACAAAGTCAATATAGATGACATCAGCTTCTTAGTCTGTGTAAATGTTTCAGGATGCCCTGTGTGATGTATATCATCTTCATTTTATTTGGTTAGCGCTCAATTTCTTATACTCATTCTGCCTTGCCTGCTAAATTAATTGCTCGCAAGGGGGGGTGCTCATTAAGTACCAATGATATTCAGCATCTTCTCTATCTACAGCACCTGTCCCTTATAATAATTATGCTGTAATTTGTTTTTAATAGGCTTTAAGTATAAATGGTCTGGAAATTTTGCAATGCATTTAGTTTTGATGGGATATATGTGTGCATACTTTCTTCTGATAAAGCTTTATAATATAAATGTTTTCAATTTTTTTGCTATTTTGCCTCAATCAAAAAATAACAATTGCCCCCAAAATTTATATGTCAGTGGTGCTTTCTCTGATGTTCTGAATGGCAAGGTAGCTCAAGCAGCATACAGTTTCAGCTATCTCACCCATCACAACCAGCTCTTTTGTTTTGGCTGTTTGGATGGCGGTTTTGCAAACCCCAGCTTAGTAAATTCGGCTGTTTATATGTTCAGCATTGTTAAAATCTTGATGGCTTTTTAAATGCCTTTAGTAAATCAGGCATTTTTGAAACCACCGGAAAAACGGCCGGAAAGTGGCTGTTTCATCAAATCGCCCTTTAGTAAATCTAGCCCATAGTGTCATGTCCAAAGGCAAATAAATTAAACAATACTACCTAGTGGACAGCAGGTTACAATAGGGCATACTTGCCAACTCTCCCTGAATGCCAGGGAGACTCCCTGAAATAGGGGTGATCCTCACTCCCTAAAGAGTCTGGCATTCTCCCTGATGCTGAGCCAGTACAAGACGTGGTTGGCTTCACCATCTGTGGCATGATGACAAAGTTCAGAAATTGTGTCCTATGTCCATGTATTGATGCCTATGGAGGTGGCCATTTTCATGGAGACCAAGATTTAATCAAAGACCGACAGGTAAGACAACATGACTTCATCAATGGAGACAGAAATGTAAAAGACACTCCAGTCTCTAGAGATTCATTAGCTGCTTTTCTTTAACGAATAGTTGCCTCATCTCCCGAAATGTCCGGGAGACTCCCGCATTTCTGGGAGACCTCCCAGGCTCCTGGGAGAGCAGGGCATCCTCCCGGTTCTTGCCCCCGCAATAGATAAGTGGCGGGGCTTAATGACGCAAATATCGCAACATCTTAGCCCCATCCTCTGCTGTAATTGGCCTAAATTGTGACAATGATTTAAGGGGTGGGGCCAAAATTATGCGATTCCTCAAGCCCCACCCCCGCACGCCCACCTTCCCCGTGAAGCCAACGAGAAAAAGTTGGCAAGTATGCAATAGGGCACGTACAAGACAATAAATTAAAGTAATCTGAAGGTTGACGCACTAAAGTCTGAGAACTTGGAAATGGTTTTAAGAAACAAATACATTGTAAAAAAAAAAAAATAATAATTTAAAAACGAACATTAAAAGAAAAAAAAAAAGGTTCATCAATTAAAGCTATATAAAAGGTGGAAAAACCGAAGGCTCAAGAAAGTGGATATTTACAACTATAAATAGTTGGTTTTCACCACAAGTGCTCACTGTACTTGAGCTATTGTGACAAGTTGGACTAATCGACCTCACGCTACAGTTACACAGCGCCACAATCTAACCATTTCTTTAGATTTTTATCAACCATATTAAGCATTATATAATTCCTACAATGCAAGACGGTTACAATAAATTGCATTTGCCACATCGCCACCCTACATCCATATTTGTTATTGAGCTGCTTTGGTAAATCCCAGTAGCGTTCACTACCATGTGAAGGTACGTGATAAAACCCCATACCAATGGCATAGCAGCACTGATATTAGCGGATACACCTGGGGTTTGGGGGGCCCTGCTGCTCCCCAAAATGCGATGAGAGCTCAGGGCTCAGTAGCTCTTTCCTCCTGTATGCAACCGCGGAAGCACTAGCGCAACCTGTTTAGCCTTTATAGGAGGATACTAAAACATGTACAGGCAGAACCCAGCTGAAACAAAATACCCTTCTGCTTGTGTGACATTAACATAAATGTTTCACTGCTCATACAGATTTGTAGCATTTGCATTAAAAATCTCTCCTAGTCTAACGTTACTGGTGCGCTAATTCTTAACAAAAGTTGCCATCAATTGACTGTTTTCAAACCAAGCAGCTGCAATTTACTAACATATGTTTCACACCGCTGCAGCGAGGGAAAAAAAACGCTACTTTATATTTGTCTCAATTTAACCAAAACAGTCAGTAGTCACTTTACGTGCTCTTTTTTTCCAGAGTACTCAGAAATAACTGGATTTTTTTTTTTACATTTTTGCAGAATTAGGAGTGCCCTAATATATTGCCTTTGGTTTGGTGGAGTTTGTTGTAAATGCGCCAAAGCCACGGCATACAAGCAGTCATTTGGGTTGCTTGAGTGCACAATATTTACAGGTCCAGCTGTTGAACAGAGGTTGCACATGTAAAGGAAACTTATCCTTAAAGGGTATGTGACCTTACAAGCTTACTTGTATACAACTATGCTGTTTCTTTTGGAACTCCTAGTAAAACAATACAGTAATTGACTTATGTTGGAAATGAAGCAGCCGATGTACCGCCTGCACTGCTTAGCGACTAGAGGACTAACGCATCCACCTACACAGCCACATTGTGGTCATCACCTAACATTTTTTGACAGTCCTCATAGCACACGTTCATTGGAATTGGCAGTGTTTGTGGGACCATACACGTTGGCAGATTTGCGGACGGATTAGTCTGAAACAACGTCATAAGCCCACAGAATTGCTGGGTAATATAAGCAGAGTTTATTGAATCAGTGATTCACCAGGTTGAGGGACAAAATATAGAATTTGCTATTGAAGACATCAGCCTCATCAACACCAATGCCAGTATCGCTTCTACACCCAATGTGAAGAAGTGACTGATCTTGAACACAGCAGATTTTGTATAGATGCTCCACAAACATGTCTAGGATGATAAGTTATTCCATCATGACCACACACCATGTACCATATCGGCTGGAATTTACACTAATGTAACAATGGACCACCTGGAGATATCAATTGAAGTACATCACATCTCAGTGACACCGCTGAGTAATCCTGACAACAGCTTGACGCTTGTAGGACACCTGGCGACTGTACTTGTAATATACAAAGCTTTATGCGAGCTTGTCAATACAGAGCTCCACTACAGATCATAAAGATGTAAATTAGTCATTGGAACTTGCATATCACAGACATTGCCTGCCTTGTAAATTTTAGAGGACAGTGGTAATCAACAGGCATGGATAAAGTCAGAGAACAAGTGAGTGACTGTGATGGATAGCCAGCAATACATTAAATTAACTTTACAATAACTCAATCACATAGGGCAGGGTTTCCCAAACCCAGTCCTCAGGGCTCCCCAACAGTGCAGGTTTTCCATATCTCCTTGCTGGAGCACAGGTGTATTCATTACTGACTGACACATTGTAACAGATCCACAGGTGGTCCTAATTATGTCACATGTGATCCAGAAAACCTGCACTGTTGGGGAGCCCTGAGGACTGGGTTTGGGAAACCCTGAATAGGGTGTTCTGCAAAAGTGTCAATAATGCCTAAATGCAATCTACCTACATCAAGGAATCTAAACCACAATCTAATAATTGCAGTAAAACTCTATTAATTTAGCATGTACTGGATTTTTAGCCGTAACAATCTCACTAGTGTGCACTGATGAATATAATATATATATACTTTTTTTTTTTAAAACAAAATATATATATTTTTTTTTTAGTAGCACTACTTTTTGAGTATTATAAGACAATACGGTGTACTTGACGCAAACAGATTTATAATCCTATATTTTGGCCTGTATCTTAATGGTGAATACCACCACAAATCACACATATCACATATTGTATATCCTGACGATGCCACAGGTCAAATTACGGCAGAAATGATGGAAACACCACAATCAAATTAGGCTTAAAATTCCACAAAGAAGGTCTGTGACAAATTATACAATGACACATGCCAGGAAAATGTCAGATAATGGCACAAAAAAACCCAATTTACTACTTCTTATTGAGATCAAATTCTGGAAGCGCTAACCCGTTGTTACTGCTACTCCTCGCGGACATTGTAAACAAAAATGGATATGGAAACTGTGCTTAAATATATAGCGCAGCCTATCAGGGAAGTAGTGTATAAGAGGAGGTTCCCTTTCCTCTAAAAAGTAGTTCAACTTTTCATCGCGAACATTGCCTGGTAGGCACCTCGCCTCTGGTAAGTAAAGAGAACGTGTATGTTTGTGCGTTGGGGAACTGATTGACAGTCATGATCTGGGAAGAATGAGTTGGGGGGGGGGGAAAATGTGTGCTAGGCACTTCTCCATCCGTCACTTAGACAAGCCATCGCCATAGCCTGACCACACCCACTCCATGATTTTATGATATATTCCACCCTTGACAATATTCTATGGAGTTTGTATAACATAGTGTTGACCAGCTTGGGGTAATATCACGTAGTCCAATTTGGTGTACCGTATTATTGGCCAGTTTGGTGTACCGTATTATTGGCCAGTTTGGTGTAATATAATGTAGACCAGGTTGGTAGAACATATCATTGCTTTGGGTGACATGGAGGGGGGGGGGGGGGGGTTATAAAAGTAAAATTGTTGGTAAATAAACCATGACATTATGGGGCATATTCAATTAGGTCCAGAGATAGCGGTTGCGCGGTAGTTGCGCAATACATAAGAAACTACGGTTCTGCCACAATGTGGATTTCCCTTTGCCACCCTATGGGGGGAGGGGGCGAAGGGAAATTGGTGTCGTTGTGGTACAGACTAGTACCTTAACCAGCTGTTCGGGAGCGTAACCGCAATCTCTGGACCGAATTGAAAATGCTCCTATGTTTCTAAAGTGAAATAAAATTCTGATGAAATTAAGGGGTGGAAACTGCATGGTTGAAAGCATTCCTGACCAGGTTTGATACCACCTGGGAGGTGGCAATAATTGGAACCACTTCAATGGAAAGCCTTTCTTGCAGTCTGTGCATTTTATAGAAAATTATTATTAGATAATCATAAACCAATGTAATTAAAAACTCAATTAGGAAAATTGGAAAAATTAACATAACAGTCTAACTGTGATGAGTTCTAAAATACCTAATTAGGTGTCACGCAATGGCTATTTTAGGAGGAAAATGTTCAAATTAATTAAAGAAGAACATTAGACTTATAAATAGATTGTACAGTATCCCCCTGGACATTGAGACACCCCCCGTCTAAACCTTGATTGAAGTCACCCTCATTACACCTCAAGCGCTCAAAAAAAAAAGAACAACAATGCCCAGAAATGTATGTTCTTGCTACAAGTAATGAACATGGGTAAAAGATTTCATCAGCCTTCTCTGCCTTCATGATTATCTGTCTAGATCTCCGATGCACACAATGCAGCCCACAAGGCCACTGTCTGCAGCCCAAGGGGAACTGGAAAATACAGAGAGACCGGGACACAAGGACAGAAATACTACTGCAGTAGTATTGCGGGTCCCGCATTGTATCAGCATTCGTCAGCGAGGTCAGTCTGGAAGATTCCCGACCATGGCCTTATCTGTGTGGAGTTTGTATGTTCTCCCTGTGTTTGCGTGGGTTTCCTCCGGGTGCTCTGGTTTCCTCCCACACTCCAAAAACATACTAGTAGGTGAATTGACTGCTATCAAATTGAGCTTAGTCTGTGTGTCTGTTAGGGAATTTAGACTGTAAGCTCCAATGGGGCAGGGACTGATGTGAGCAAGTTCTCTGTACAGCACTGTGGAATTTGTGGCGCTATATAAATAAATGATGATGAAGCGAATCAGAATGAATGAGCTTCACTCTGATTCGCTGCTATGTACTACTGTGGAGCTCAGACTCAGAACTGGACAGGTAAGTAGGGTGCAAGGAGAAAGTGTTGCTACAGTGGGGGAGAGGTAGCGTGTTGATACAGAGGGGGTGAGGAATGTGTAACTACAGGGGCAGGGGGGAAATATGTTATCATAGAGTTGAGGCGGACGTGTTGATACAGACTGGTGGGGAATGTCAGAGGTGCGTGGATGAATGTGTAAGACAGAGTGATAAGGTGATTTTACTCCCTCATCTCTCTCTAGTCTATTGCCTTTGCTGCTCCTCTGTAATGTAATACACATCCCGCCTCTACCCACTATTTGCTCCTGGCCAGATTCACGTCAATCTCCTTATAACAGCACCTTAGCCTTTTTCAGCAGCTGCTGCAGATCCTGCTGAGGCAGCAATCCGTGGTTTTTCACAAAAGCAGGAACCTCGGGGGGCCTCTGGGTCTCAAAATAAACCGTCCCGTGCACCTCCATATGCTTGTGCAGTACCGCCAGGAACTTTTCTTTACCCTGGAAATAAACAGAAATTTGAATTCATTGGCAGAGCATGGGATACGGTCAGTAATTACTACTGGTGAGTCAGGGCATTAGTGGCAATAGAGCATAGCCTAGCAAAGAGAGAAAGAGTTTATTTGATGTGGTGCACATAAGTTGTCCTTATTCCTGATATCATTAGATTGATGTCTCTTCATTCATACAAGGTGCAAAAAAGCAGTAGGGTGGATCAAGACTGCTATGTGTATTACAGCTCCATACATAGACTAGAGCAGTGGATTCCAAACTTTTTCAGTTCAAGACACCCTTAGGGTCTCCAAAAATTTTTCAAGGCACCCCTAAGTCAAAATAATTACCAAGTAGCCCCCCCGTCTTGCTTACCACTGGCCCTGGCCGAGGCACCACTGTGAGATCTCCAAGGCCCCCCAGGGAGCCTAAGCGCACAGTTGGGGAACCACTGCACTTGAGCATGTATTAGGCAGCGAGCAATACGCCTTGTATGAATGAATGACAGTGAACACATAGGGGGGTATTCAATTGACCGCAAGATTTTTTTTCGCGGCATGTTAAAAAAAAAAAAAAAATCACCCGCAGATTTTTAACTGGTATACCGACAGTTTTTAGTTAACACAGTGTGAAAACTCATGAAATTCAATTAAAAAAGAGGGAACGCTGCCCCTGCGCGTTAATCATTGTGTTTGCGAGTTTTTAGGGGAGTGAAGAGGAGTTTTAACATGGACATGTGTAACACAAAAAAAAGGATTGGCTACATTTTCAATCATTTTATTGCATTACACAACCATTCTAGTTGATATCTACATTATTACTTTACTTAGCATATTTTTTTATTTAACTATTTTTGTACTATAGAATCATCTATACCATGTAAAAAAAAACATTAGTACAAACATATTTGTACCAAAAACATACATAAATATATTTAATTATTGATTTTTATTTTATTTTTTTATTTCATTATTTTTTCACAAGAAAAATCAACTTTTACATGTTAGGCATTAGTGATAAACATATTTTATCCTTTTTTTTCTCAGTATTACATGATTTCAAATACTTTTCAGAGGTTTTTTATTTTTATCACACCCCAAAGAGGTGCGAGATAAAACAGCATATTGGCGCCGCCTTAAAAAAACAATTGAATTGCTTTTAACGCAGCTGCCTCTCGCACACCCTAAAATTTCAACAGACCGTCTACTGGAGCACGAGAGGACCGTTTCATGAAAAAAAAAAGGAGCGTTCAAAATGGAATTGAATTGCGGGTAAAGCTAACCCGCTTGAAAATGATAAAAAACAGCGTTAAAATGACTTAACCCGGTCAATTGAATACCCCCCATAGCTTCCTGAAAACAGTCCTAACAGTGAGACTTTAACTGATACATTTGTAGATGGAATAAGTTCAACAAAGCACAAAAAAAAACTAACTAATGTGTCTATTAAGTGAAATGTGAGTAAAAAGCTATGATTTATGATTTTGGGCAGATATCACCTTATTAAATCCACTTTGAAATACCAACAGGGGAATTTAACTTGAAAAAAAAAGTGGAATTTAATGTGAATAATTCATTATAATAGAAACCGCTTTTCACTTCTTAATGAATACACATCCTAATAGGATCTCCTAATGCCCCACACAAGCTTGTACCAACAGTAGTAAAACAATTTGATTAACTACCTGTTAAGAAAATGAATACATACTGCTCTAGCAAGTTAGTCATACCTCAATAAATTATAGGAACTAGAATAGAAAGTGCATCCTATACAATATATGAATGTCAACTGAGTAATTTAAACACAGAGTAAAATGATTCCTACTTTAGTATTTCTATAAATGTGTGCGACATAAAAACCTTTTCTCTCTCAAATGTGTATAGCGTCAGCACTTCAATGCAAGATGGGTAATTGCAGAGACTGATAGGAGTAGATGGGGGATGTAGATATAAATTCATACCTGCAACTGTGCATCGTCATCAGTGGACAATCCAATGGAGGGGAGGAGAAGAGAGGAGAGAGAGAGATGTCAGAAACACACAAATCCTTAAATTTTGATAAAAATTGGAAGCGCAATCAACTGGGGAAAACAGACAGACGTGCAGACACTTTGATGGAAAAAGTTAATGGGATTACAGCAGATTTTTTTTTTAATTTGAGATGAAGGAAGGTCAGATACTGTACTGATAAAACAGGAACACAGAACAAATGTTGAAAAACATTTTGAAAGGCCCAAATAAATATTTTCATTTGGGTTTCTATTCTCCAGCTATATACAGTATCACAGAATAATAATATATGGATATGAAACTGATGCTCCTATTGTGTGCAGCCTGGTTTTTGCCCCCTCCACTCCACTGAAACTGCCCTCACTAAGGTCACTAATGACCTTCTCCTCGCTAAATCCAATAGACACTACTCCATTCTTATCCTTCTTGACCTCTCTGCTGCCTTTGATACCGTTGACCACGCACTCCTTTTGCAAACTCTCAAATCTTTAGGCCTATGTAACACTGTCCTCTCCTGGTTTTCCTCCTACCTCACCAACCGCTCCTTCTCTGTCTCTACATCACCCCCTCTTCCCCTACCTGTTGGCGTTCCTCAAGGCTCCGTTCTTGGCCCCCTGCTTTTCTCCCTCTACACCTCCTCACTTGGTGTCCTCATCCGCTCCTTTGGCCTCCAGTACCACCTCTTTACTGATGATACCCAAATTTATCTTTCATCCCCTGACCTCTCCCCTTCCCTTCTGTCTCGTGTCTCCTCCTGTCTTTCAGCCATCTCATCTTGGATGTCCCAACGCTTCCTTAAACTCAATATTTCCAAGACTGAGCTTATAGTCTTCCCTCCTGCCAGGACTCTCCCACCTCCCCCCTCTCTATTTCTGTTAATAACACTACCCTCATTTCTGTCCCCCAAGTCCGATGCCTTGGGGTCATCCTTGATTCCTCCCTCTCATTCAAGCCTCACATTCTGTCCCTCTCAAAAGTCTGCTACTTCCACCTTCGGAATATATCGAAGATACGTCTCTCTCTTACCACGGAAACCACGAAAACCCTTGTTCACTCGCTTGTTATCTCTCGACTTGACTACTGTAACCTTCTTCTCTCTGGCCTACCTGATTCTCGCCTTGACCCTCTTAAGTCTATCCTCAATGCTGCTGCCCACCTCATTTTTCTCTCCCGCTGCTCTGTATCTGCAGGCTCCCTCCAACAGTCACTACATTCGCTTCCCATACCCTACAGAATTAAATTTAAACTCCTCACCCTAACCTTTAAAGCTCTTAGTCAATCTTCCCCTCCCTACATCTCCAATCTCATCTCTACCTACACTCCTACCCGCCTCCTCCGCTCTGCCTTTAACCGCCGCCTCACTACTTCACTGATCACCTCCTCTCACTCTCGTCTTCAGAACTTTGCCTGGGCTGCTCCCCTGCTGTGGAACAATCTTCCACGTTCCATCAGGTTAGCATCTACTCTCAAATGCTTCAAGCGTGCCCTTAAGACTCATTTCTTAATTCAAGTCTATCAGCCCTCCTCCTAACTTCCTTGTCCCGGCTCTCTCCCCCACCCTATTTGTGTCTCCCCTTTCACTTTAGGTTGTTAGCTCTCATGAGCAGGGTCCTCTTTCCTTGTGTGCTCCTTCTACGGCTCCTTCACCCTCTGTACCTCTTAGCCTGCTTCGCTAGCCCTGTTTTCCCTGTTTCTTAAGCTTTGGCCTTCGTCTCGCAGATTTCTATCATCCCTTTTACTATCTGTCCCAGATATAATCTGATTTGCTTTACCCTGTCACCTGTGTTTGTATATATTTTTGTATCATGTTGTGCCTTGGTTCTGTTTTCTGTATATGTAATGTACGGCTTTGTGGCGCCTTATAAGACAAAGATATTAATATTAATAAATAGTAAATGTGTACGGAAATTCACCTAATTCCAAAATAGAATCAAAGAATAAAAATTATACATACACCTGGCGCTGACATGCATACATGTAGACAATTCTAGTCTACTGTCACATAGATTTCTTATTCTCTGGATGACAATCTGAAACCAGAGCTCATACAAAAGGCTGATATAGTCAGGGGAGCACGCAGGACTGACAAAAAAAAACAAACCCTCGAGAGCTGCTGCGCATGCGCTCCGTTTCGGCAGCGCTGTCCTATACAGCAGCCGCGGTGCTGTCAAAGAAGCGTCTGCCGCGGACGCTTTTTTGACAGCGCCGTGGCTGCTGTATAGGACAGTGCCACTATGGTGGGCACTTAGTTAGCGGAGGGGGGGGGGTTTCTGGAGACCCAGAAACCCCCACCCTGCGTGCGTCACTGATAGTGTAGTAAATGTAAACATATAGTCCTCCACCAATACAAAATATCCGTAGGTTTTAAAGATATATATGGTGCATGGAGACCCGTCCCTTATCCAGATTGGTGTATAGATCACTTTTATAAGCAAGAAAGTGAACCGAAAGATCTCCTCACCACGTGATTATGCTTACAAGAAATGTTCTTGGTCTGAGCCTTGTATCATGAACATTTCAATATCTCACAGGGTCTCTTCGTAATACCGTTTTCCATAAGCTATATGAACCATAAATAAATGAAAAAATAGGGAGCATATAGTGTATTACAACTTTAAAATCAAATGCACCATAGCACTCACATTCCAAAAACATGTATGTGAGACATCCATATAAACAGGTTTAACACTCATACCAGAAGGTCGATGTGTTAGAGCCCCAAAGAAATTAAACGACTGATGGTCCGCTCCAGATATGGATTTCTTTCAAGCAGCAATGACACGTCCTCTGGTGAGTGAATACAATGTTGCCGACGCGTGTCAACTCTTCCAAATGAGTCTTTATCGAGGCTTTGATCAAAGGCTTAGAGCAAGAAAATGTCTTGTAAGTATGATCACATGTGGTTGAGGAGATCTTCAGTTTACTTTCTCGCTTATAAAAGTGATCTATACACCAATCCGGAGAAGGGTCAGGGGAGGGCTGGCAAATTTTAACCCGGGGGGCAAGACCAGACTCAGCAGCCTGTTGCAAACATTTTAAAGGGGAAAAAATGCATCTGACCCTGTGACCCAGCCCAAGGTAGCCAAGTATGGGCTTATAAGGGTCTTCATACACCATAAGAAATCTTTATCACCTACGGATATTTTGTATTGGTGGATGACGATGTATATATACATTAACTACGCTATATCAGCCGTTTGTATGAGTCCTGGTTTCAGATTGTCATCCAGAGAATGAGAAATCTATGTGACAGAAGACAAGAATTGTCTACATGTTTGCATGTGAGCACAAGGTAGTAGTAATTATTGGGCCACAACATCAATTAACATGGCAGTTTCTTGTAATAGTACAAGATACACAGGAAGACAAGGACATGATGTAAGATCATATTTCTCAAAGTGAGTGGTATGTTTAAATAGGGGGTGGATGGGAGCTAAGAGGCAAGGAGGCAGCGGGGTCGCTGGAGACAGCCCTTACCCAATTCATTGGTTGAATTTCTAACATCATATCTGGTGGAACGTGATTTTAGTGAGCTAGATATATATAGATAACACATAGACAGATAAGGATGGTAACATTTACATTAGTGACTGGGGGGACTTTAGTAATTTACCTTCCACATGGCAGCTTCCTTCCCATACACAACAGCCATGTTTTTGACCTTGTTCTGAGCTATCTGTTGGCGCTCCGTTTCATTCAGTTCATCCGTCACAAACCCCATAAAGGAATTATCTGGAGTGTGAGCTGCAGAGCAAGGATACGGAGTTGAAACAGACGACAAGTAGAGGTAAATCTCAATGCTGCAGGTTGAGGGGAGCAGAGCAGTTGGAGGATGCATGGACCAAGCTGCTTCAATACAAGCACACATAGCCACATCAGCACTGCAATGAATGGCAAGGCAGGAGCGGGACACTACAATGGTGTGCATCAGGGAATGGACAGGTACAGCAGCACAAGCTCCATGCTATGAGAGAGGTGCAAGTATACAGCTGTGTTGATGGCACAAAAGAAATTAGTTGGTCATTTAGAAGTAGGAGTTATCCCGGCTTGAAGGTGCAATTTTGCACCTTGGCGAATCCATGTTGCAACATGGTGCACAATTTAAAATGTGCAACAAATTTAGAGCTCAGAGGGGGGTGTATCCTAGCTCAACTTTACATTTGTGTCCCTTGCATCGCGACATGGTACAGATGTAAACTTGCTCGTGACTCTAAATAAGGCCCTATGTGTGTATGTGTATATATTTTTGAATGTATCCACCCGCTATCTACTTGAAAACCTCTATAACTCACCATCAGTTTACCAGGCTCCCCATTGTTTATTTATCCTTATTTATATAGTGCCTACATATTATGTAGCACTTTACAGACAACATGTAATCATTCACATCAGCCATAGTGAAGCTTACTATACTTATACTATACTCCTATACTCCCTATCCCACACACTAGGGATAATTTTTATCAGAAGCCAGTTAACCATAAGAATATGTGATTGGGATGTGGGAAAACATGGGAGCACGCGGAGAAAACCCACACAAACACGGGGAGAACATGCAAACTCCACACAGATATTGCCCTGGTCATTATCAAACCTACCTATACATTAGCTCACATTAAACCTGTACTTAATGCTTATTCAACCATAACCCCTGTCCAACTTGTTATTTCAATCTGACACTTCTATCTCACACCTCTTAGTATCCTAGCAATTACATTAAATGACCTTCATTTTAAAACAATGTGGACCACTAACAAAGACTTGTGCTCTGAACATTGTATGTTCTCTAGAATAGCTGTTGTGTTGCCAGGACTAGTAATGAAAAATGATGCATACTCACAATAAGGGGAAAGTAAATGAACCTCACAGACATCGACAGAGGTTCATTTACAATTAGCATTTTTACAGAGCAGGGAAAATAAAGTGGAAGTTTCATCAAAAGACAATAATTGTAAAGTCTGATATAAAATTTACTATAATTTGACATCATTATATTACAGTAAATGAAAAAATGTTTTACTATGTTTATTGAATTTAATTATCGCCAGTATCGGCGTCTTATCGCATGTTTCACTGCTATTATAGCTGCTTATGAAGAGTCTTTGCCACTGCAAAAATGCAATTCATTCATAGCAAAACACGTGATCCAATGTAAAAAGCAATAATAAATAATGCTGACCGGAGACATCTACAGAGTAGCACACAGCAATGGGATTACTACCGCTTTATCCAACAGTCAAATCTGTGCACAAAACTAACAGGTGAGACTTCCCCTCCCCTTTACTTAGCAGCAGATGACAGCATCTTTCTAAAGCAGCAAATGAAAACAACACACACACACACATATATATATATATATATATATATATATATATATATGTCATGTAGCATGCTTGGCAAGACGTCAGATCACTTGAGTTGACCCCTTCCCAGAGCTATCTCCCCAGACTTACGAAACATTGTCATGAACTGTTTGGGGTGCAGGTTCCAGTAGCCCCAGTTTGTGCGATAGCCGTGGAGGGTGGCGTACTCTTCGTGGTTATAAGCCGGCTCCGTCCCAAATGTGTCCACCACACGTAGACGGCACCTGCAGGAGGGGGGGTATTCATGTTTGGGACCCTTTCTACGGGACCAAATGTCCATGTGGACTAATGGGCAGGGACTTATTAGTTTTAGGGAATGTCGGCATATATCAACAGACAAAAGGAAACTATGGGTAGGAGTAAACAGGAGATTTGACTATTAGTAACCTGGGGTCTTATGGGTTGTGGATCTTTGGGTCACAGTAAGATACTCAAGTAGCCAAGTGATGCCACATGAGGTCAGGCATCGAGGTCAGAGGTCAGTAACAAGTCAAGGATCAAAGAATCCTGGCAGTCCCACATACAGTTTGGGGATCTTAGTTCATGTCTGGGGTTGTGGCCTTCACTTACACTATTTCCTCACCTGTACTTCCTGAAGGACAGGCCCATGTGCTGCTTCATTTGCTGCATGCCGTGGTAGTCAGTGTAGATGAGATCAAAACTTAGAGGTTCCGTCAGTGGGCAATTTCCCCTTCCAGGTGGGACACCTAAGTAGCTGAAATACAGAACGGAGCCTCAGCAGAGCAGAACATCCTCAGGTAATACAAGCTCTTAACATGTATGCACAGAATCACTGTGCATCCAACAAAATCTTTTTAAAAGGTTGGATAATTCTTTGTATCAATAAGAAATATGGGCCTGATTCATTAAGGATCTTAACTTGAGAAACTTCTTATTTCAGTCTCCTGGACAAAACCATGTTACAATGCAAGGGGTGCAAATTAGGATTTTCTTTTCCACATAAGTTAAATATTGACTGTATTTTCATGTAGCACACAAATACTTGATAGCTTATTTGTACACTGAAATTTAAAGTTGATATTTGTGCGCTACATGATAAAACAGTCAGTATTTAATTTAGGTGCAAAACAAAATCCTAATTTGCACCCCTTGCCTTGTAACATGGTTTTGTCCAGGAGACTGAAATAAGAAGTTTCTCAAGTTAAGATCCTTAATGAATCAGTCCCTATGTGTGGAAAGAGGCTTATGCTTTTCAAGGCAGGGTAAGTATAATTTGCATTAATAACAAACCCATCACTCCCGTCATCTAGGCATATATATATATATAATGTTTACGTAGAGATTAACTACACTGTTACTATACTCACCTCTGCAATTCTTTCACAGACACTGTTATTTTTAGACTGTGGCCCAACACATACAGGGCAGCGAGGATATCTGCCCACTGCACCATCTCACCCAGAGGTCCTCCTTTCAGCACTCTTGGACTGAAGACATCACCAGACTCCTCTGTCAGAAACCCAATGTGTACAAGGATCTGGAGGGATATAAAAGAGAATGAGATTGAAGATTAGTTAGAAAATCCAACAAATAGAAGATAGAAAGGTTGGAATATGAGGTCGGCACATAGTTAATACGGTGAGAAAAGACGAAGGTCTATCAGGTTCCACATTCCCAAAATTCTAATTGTGTGGATTCAGAGGAAGACAAAAGAAAACCCTCAGTAGGACAGTTGTAAATTTAGTCTTTCAGGGGAAAAAAATATATTCCTTACCCCAAAACATGAAGCAATCATCTCTGGATCAATCACACCCCACAATGTCCTCTAGCACATAATATATAAGATGTAGTCTAACTATTGATGAATACAACGGTAATACTATGTTTGCATCACAAGCCTTTATCCAGTGGAACCCCAATGCTCCCTATCTGCTCTGAAAAGAGCAGTGCGGTACCCTCTTCTGGGCTGGGCATGCGCCAGATTGCACATGCTCAGAAGAGTATATATCTGCATCCCAGTATTTTATCTGCTGTTGCAGCTGCTGCCTGGCATTGTGTGTTACTTCTCAGCTTACTGTGTTCGCAATATTCCCAAGTCCTTTTTCATTCAGTTATCTCTAATTGTATTCCATTTAATGTTTAACTTGTATAGTTATCACCAATGTCTAGTTGAAAAGCCCTACATTATTCTTCATCTGCATGTAGCCGTTCAGTTTGCCATTTTTTCTAAATCTTTCTGTAGCAAGTTACTAGCCATTTATTAGCACTGTAAGCTTAGTGTCATCAGAAAATGTAACGCCTTACATTCTAAGCTGTTTACAAGGCCTTTAATAAACAGATTGAAAAAGACAGGACCCAAAGCTGATCCCCGTGGTACACCACTAATAGATTTAGCCCAAACTTGCCTACTCTCCCAGAAAGTTTGGGAGACATTAACCACCATGTCAAACATCACTGCTCCAGGAAACACGGAGTATCACGGATTATTAAGGTCGGTGTGGCTTGATGGCGTGGTAGCCCTCCCACTTGATTATGCAAATCATGTCAAAAAGCCCGTACACCTCCTCTTTATCTTGCCTCCAGCATCAGCCGCAGTGGAAGTAGGAAAAGTAGGCATTTGTGATTTAACCCATTCTGAATATGTTCCTTTATAACTACATTGTCTTCTATCCTTTAACCAATTCTTTAATCATGTAAATACTTTGTCCCCTAGACTTTATCCCCTAGACCAGTGATGGGCAAACTTTTTCAGGAGCGGGCCAAATAAAAAAGAAAAACTTTAGGCGGGCCAATATAATTTATTAAAAAACTCAAATATCGAAATATATAATACAAATTTTTGAATGGGACGGGAGGGTGTTATATAGCAGTGTTACCTCTATAAGTGCAGCGATCGTACAGACACAGCACTTATTTCAGCAGCTTGTTGCAGATCCGTCTTTCTGGTGAGCCACTAACTGACAACACAGCAAGCAATCGAAATCCGCCTTAGTATATATGGCCCAGCCCATCTCTTCTCACATGACTTTCAGCCATTAGGGGGCGGGCAGGTGTTTGAGTGATTGACATACGAAGTGTCTTTAGGAAGGAGGATGAAGTGTAATGGAGGAAATAGCTGGGAAGGCATAAAAATGAAGGTTCTGACACACAGGGTCGGCCCTAATAATTTTATGCATATTTTAATGAATTTTTTTTTAATATTGGCGGGCCGGATAGAACCTCTAAGTGGGCCGGATATGGCCCGTGGGCCGTAGTTTGCCCATCATTGCCCTATACTAAGTACTGTTATTTTATGTTTATATTGAGCCATATGAAACGCTTTTGCAAAATCCAAATATATCACATTAGTTGCACTGGCAAGATCTAGTTTGAAACTTTTCTCCCATAAAAATGTATCATATTTGCAGGCAGAGAAAATAATATAAAATTAAAGATTTTGACACCTGTTTCTGCTCCTTTGGTGTGTTATGGATCCTGGCCTCTAACTTCCGGGCAGCCAACAGCCACTGAGCCTCTAGCCTCCTCAGTCTCTTCTTCATAAAAATCAGAGAGTCTTTGCCAGTTTCCATTAGGTCAAGGAGAGAGGAGAGCTCTGTGCGAAAGGCGGCCTGGGAAGTACAGAAAGCACTTATGAGACAGACACAGAGACGTATTCCATAGTCAAGTAGTTTAGATACTATATAACGCTGGATACTATAGTGACAGCACTGCATGAAGCGGTTAAATATATTGCACTAAAAAGCTTTTTCTGTGCACAATTATGTCACTGCATTCCGTACTGTTTTTCTTTTATCATATATTTCTATAAAACGAAATTCATACCTGCTTTTTGGGGTGGGGTTTGAAAAAGGGACTGATAGATTGATTTCTCCATGGCAACACTGGACAAAACCATTCCACCTCACTCAGGTACACCAGGAAGGAGCACTCTGTGCCATCCACTCCATAGAAAGCATAACACGGGTCTGAAGTCCAGCGTGATCGCATCCACTGAAACACAATGCACAGTCAGCATGGGATCATGGGAGAGTGCCAACCAAAAGATGGCGTAGAATTAACAGTTACCTGCTCACTAAACAAGGATATAGAATATGAATATATATATATATATATATATATATATATATATATATATATATATATATATATATATATATATATATATATATATATATATAATTAGTTGAGCACCAAATGCATTGGGAAATGTCAAAATGAAACGGTTCTCTTTTTAAACACTGCCTCTCGGGCCTCCCAGTCATTTCTTACCTTGTAGGGGTGATGTTAAAAAAAACTCACCTGTGTTCTATACAAGGCAAGGTGGGTGCTCATTGGTGATACAGACTGGGATGACATTCTTGAAGAGCCAACCAAATTATCCCTACATTTGTGGGAAAGGTTGACGTTGATATGCTTAATTCAAACATCTTATTTGATCCCTGATAATTCCTTATTCGACAGAACTCAGACTTTACTTGTCAGAGTAAAAAGTAGCTCTTGAAGCAAGACGTCTACCTTTTTGGTCATGTCCTGAGCTAGCAGTTTATTAATAAGGCAATTAATATTTCATGGACGGTTCATGGACTCTTTCTCTCGTAAAGCAAGTCTCCTGTGGTTTATTGAAAGGATTGCCCTCCCCCATATTAATTACTAATTATTACCCGGCCAGAAAAGCTGTAGTTCTGTGATAGCTTCTCCATTAGAGCTTCTACTCATCGCCAAAGGTTTATACTAGGTAACACCTCACTCCTCTACAAGAACATAATCTGAGCCATTGGGGCTACCCAGACAAGTTTTATAAAATATGGCAACTTTGGCTTGACAAGTCGACCACATTAGTACTCAGGCTCTAGACAAGAGGCCTTGGTTGATAACCCGGGTGCCTGAACTATTGAGGTTTCTTTTCATTTACTTTTTAATTTTACAGATACCGACTTAACCTTGAGCCTGACATTAATTAATACTGTTAAGGATATGCAGAGGTCTTGCTGATATTTCTCAGTTGCTCTGTCACTGTTGACCCAGGCGTTCGTAAAAAGATTACATGCACTATGTAGTAACTAAGTGGTTACTGTTACATGGATGGTATCAATTATTATTTACTAAATATTTCGAAGTGCAAAATATTTGTCACATTTTATTTATACAAGATTAGTTTGTACTGTCCTTGGACGTTTGATCTACTTATTTGACTTTAGTCCATTGCACATACCTCTACTTTTCCTAAGCAGTCAGGGAACCACGGGTCTCTTGGAATGTCACAAGGATCTCTCCGGCCATCAAGCACTAAAACATACATATAACAATCCAACACGTAAAAATAGTCATCAAACTAGGACTACCATATATTTGATCTCCTTAAAGTGTACCTGCTGCAAACACACACACAATGGACACACAGTGAAAAAGCTATTTGGAGGGATGTATGACTCTACATGACAATATAGCCTATCAGTTCACTAGGAAGCTGAAGCCGTGACCACACTGAGGAACGAGACACGTAGCCCTCGGGAGGTATTGGTAGCCTACATTGTAATAGTTTACCACTTCTCTGGCTGCTTCCAGTTGGCTTCTTGTGAATCAGACAAAGTGCAGGTAATCCGTTATGGTGTGAGTTTGCCAGTAGGAATACAAAAAGAGAGCTAGATCTCTGGAGGGCCTCACTAAGCCAATATAAGAGGGTAGGGTATGGTATTATGGGTCCCTGGGCTGGGTCAACCACTGCAACTTCTACCAATAGTCTTTTGAATGTGACTTTGCAGCAAAAAGTGCCTAGTCTTCCTTCTAGAAATGAGTAGTTTACGCTACAAAAGACAATGATTGTCTCATTAATCAGTATTTCAGCTACCACAAAGATTCCATAGAAACCATTAATTTAGACTATTGTTATATTTTTATTAAAAAAGAAAAAAAAATGTAATTCATTTTCAACATATTGCTCCCTCCAAACCTGCTGTCCAAGCCAGTTGCCTCAGATGTTTTCGCAGAAGTGCAAAGTTGTCTTTGCAGCACATAGATCCAGGTGATTTCCTATTGAGGTTATATCTAGTTATCGGACACTGCTCACCTTTTCCTCTCAGAAGGCTGTTTCGCAGGATCTGATCCACTTTGACTGCTATGTCAGACACATTTTGAGCAATTGCTTGAATCTTCTCCATTAGACCCAGTGACTGCACACTGCAAGACATATACAAACAGCCCGACTGACATGCGGTGTCCTTACTGTAGTGTGAGCTAGCCCCATACTTCCATACTCTGAGTTCTGTCTTTTAAACAAGTATGGAAGGATGTCCCCACAAGCAGAATGGCGCCTATTTCTTTGCTTATAATAAGAAAATAAATCACACTCAGACTTTACAGTTTAGTGTATTTCAGCAACAACGTATATAGACACTTCATGCTTGCATACAGATAAACTTATGCTGGGCTCAAATAAAATCATGTGGCTACACCATTCTCCCTATTAAGCGAAGTTGACTAGACAGACATTTCCCAGAATGCTTTGCAGCAAAGCTGTAAAATGTAAGATTCCAGAGGTTGGCACAGAACTGTCAGGATTAGTACAGAGACACTGCACAGAGTCATATTCTGTGTATAGCTCCGAGTTGTGGAATGAACTGACAATTCCTGTTTACACTGATCATCCGCCTTTCCCCACTGTACTGTAAAGTGCAAAGATAATTGTGTAATAAATAAGTTATAATTTGGTCACAAACAGAGAATATAAGGTTTGTTTGTGAGTCTATATTGCACAGCGTGGTGCCAACGTGCTGGGAACAGAGGTGGATTTGAGTTATTATTGAAATTCAATTCAGAATACAAATAAAGAGGTTACAGACCTGTCCAAAGTAAAATGTCCAGTGTCCTCTGCCCTCCGAGACTCGCTGACATTTTCCAGTCGTGCCAAGATGTCCATTCTCCTCACCAGGGTCTCTAATATGTCGTTCATTCTGCGCAAGGCTCCACGTGACTCTCCCATGCCCAGAACTGAAAACAAATAGACATCCTTACTGGACCCCTCCTGCAGTACATTATTGCCAACCAGCTGCGCAATGACACTAGGCCAGACCGAACGAATCTGTTGGAAGAGCAGACAATGGACAGAATGGCATAGAGAGGCTTGGTGTCACAGGACTGTAAACTGTCTCCTGGTCCTCTAGAAGACCTATAAAGGATCTGAAAGTGTGCAACAGTGATATCCCCTATAAATAAAATAAATGCTCTTGTCACATATGCCGACAGTGACAGGGTTTTGTCCTGAGCGATACTCAGCTACCTCTGTGATACTGGGCGGCAGTACTATGGCTTATCTTACCAAATCACTGGGCCAGTCTCAGGGATTTGTACATTTATTGATAAATGGTGGCGATAACAGATTTTCTATATCCATGATAAGCGGCGATAGGAAATCATCGTTCTCGCCACTTTTTAATAAATAAGCCCTTAAACCTGGTGCTCAAAGAAGAGAGATCACTGTTGAGGCTAAATAATTAGATAAAGTTGGTAATCAATAATTTATGTACACTTACATCGGTTGCAATGCGATTAGGACGCAACCAAGAATAATCTTAGCAAATAACAACATGCAAATATGTTTACTCTATTTCAATTAATATAAAATATAATAGTGTGAAAAAGCTAATTAAATGTTTGTAACATATTAATTATATTGCGTTTGGTCTCATTATGTTCACAACCGCATGAGAACGTTTCCGGTATTATTTATGAAGCGTTGTGAACGCTTTGCAAACGTTCATCATAACCAATATTACTTTTCATGCACCAAATAGGAACTCCAGAGAGGTCATAAAAGTACCAGTTTATACAGGTCCAGGGGTGGGAGCCTGAGGAAGGACACCTGACCACACATGGGAAAGATGACCCTCATCTCTATGAACAATCACCAGAAGAATCAACAAATGGGGCCAGTGGCAGAACTACCATTGGTGATAATGGGGCCCCCTGCATGGGAAGCTGGTGAGCTGTGGGCCCCGGCTCTCTCTTCCCCGCACCAGGGCCCACAGCTCACTAGTTCCGCCCCTGAATGACCCATCGACCTATGAGTGTGTCCTTAATACTGTATCTGTGTATCTTTGTGATGTCACTGATTTTTATGACTGTGCAGTGCATAAATTGTTAATCTCTGACTTTATAAACCAGAGCTTTCCGAAAGAAGCTTGATGTTGGTGCGCACCGCGCAGTCGTGTGCATGCGATACTTTACCCTGTAACCTATTTTGCAAATAAAACTTTTGTGCTTTGGAACCACAGCAACCGCATCAGGAAATCTTTATTTCATACGATACATACGGACGTATCATCACCCAAAGACACCAACCTAGTGTTTGCCATATGAGGGAAATCAGTCAGATGCTCCAAATACTTATCCCTAAGGATACCACTCGAGATCTTTAAGGGAATGTACCCCAAAGCTACAAAGAAATGGGTAAGCCGACCACCTTCCTGACTGATCAACTGTTTTAATCTAGTGTGTGGATAGTCCTTTATTAAACAAGCTGGTAAATTTTGTACATCCACCAGCATTAGGACTGACATTTGGTCACCAGTAAATGGACCATGGTACAGTAGCTCAACCTCGCACGCTATTATGGTAAGTTATACAGAGAAAATGCCTGATGAGCGAGCCGTCATGCTCTCTCTCGAAAAAAAATCATAGCTGTACCTATTTGTGCTTCTGAAGCCTGGAGGGGAAATTTGCTATGTGACTGCTTGTTTGGGCCGTAGAGACTCTTTAAACAGCTGCACAGCTCTGTAGGGTATATATTCAGTGACTGTGTACTGCTTAGTGCACTAATTACCACACTGAAGGAAGCGCCAATCTTCTCTCAGTGCCAGCCCTCATCTGTAAAAACGAGAGATGCTTGATGGGCAATTGTTCTGCCGTCCTCCCTTGCCAACACTCCTATACCATCCATAGCAATCACGGTGATGCCCAGAACCCAACCTAGCCCCAAGACATGGTACACCTGGGTCCATAGCCTGGACTACAATCGCTGGCCCATATAATTAATGATATTATTCAACAACACCTAGTGCCCATGCAGTCTGTATTCAAAATAACATAAGAAACACAAGGAATATTTGTAAACATATACAAATACAATGATTTCACACACAGAAAAGACATAGGACAGACAAGGCACCACATCTATTAAGGTTTAGCCCTTCGCAATGTAATTTCTTCGTCTGAAGACACTAGAGACCTATTAATTTGAATAATCCATAAGATCTTGCTCTGCTTCGTAAACTCCGTAGCTCATATGCAAAGTGACACAGTGACAGAGGACAGCAGAAATTTTTGGGACTTAGAACCCATTCTCTGTCTGCAGGGTGACACACTGACACAGACAGTACTCATACATTAAACATGTAGCTGTGTGTATAATTATTACTCTCGGCCTGGATTATGCTGCAGGTTTTCTTGCGCTCTCCTCATCACTCCCAGCCTCTTGGGGCTCTGTCGGTCCTCATAAGTTGGGGGAGGGAGAAATTGCTGGAGGGGTTTATAAAGTTGTCTTTGATTCCAATTCTCAACAGCTCCCAGAAGAGTTTAAGCTGCTGTGGCAATATCCCCCCCTCCCTCCAGCCTGAAGATTTCATTATCTGAGCAGTGGAGTATGAGAATGGAATTCTACGCACAGCAAAGCTGCTATAATGCATGGGTATGTGTGTGTGTGTGGTTTGTGTTTGAATTTTTCTGCCTGTGTGCATTGGCTATGTGTGTGCCGCATATTGTATGACCTCTATATTTTATCTGTGTACCTACCACCGATAATCCTTTCCCTATGTAACACAAGAACACCACCTTTGTTATAAAATGATGAAGCTTCCAACATTTTCCAGTTCTTACTACAGACCTCATTTCCCATACCCATAAGTTCTCTCTATACTGTTAAAGACTGAATGTACTATAAGTTATTGTAAACTAAAATGACAGATTTGGCTTTCTTTGTCATGCTTGCAGCTACGACGGATATTAACACTGCACAAGCAGTATATCATGCAGGTATAGCAAACCTTCATCTCTTTTTTGGAAGCTAAATATTAGTATCCCACCAGTGCTATAAAAAGGCATCACTGTACTATGGAGATCCCACCGCAAACCCCAATCATTATCATTTATTTATATATATATATATATATATATATATATATATATATATATATATATATATATATATATATATATATATATATATATATATAGCCACTAATTCTGCAAGCTGTACAGCGAATATTTGTCACTCCCTGCCCCATTGGAGCTTACAGTCTAAATTCCCCAACATACACACATAGACTAGGGTCAATTTGATAGCAGCCAATTAATCTACTAGTATGTTTTTGGATTGTGGGCGGAAAACGGAGCACCTGGAGGAAACCCATGCAAACAAAGGGATAACATACAAACTCCATACAGATAAGGCCATGGTTGGGAATCATGACCCAAGAGCTGTGAGGCAGAAGTGCTAACCACTAAACCACCGTGCTGCCCATAACAGCAATAATGATACACAGGTACAATAGCAGAAAGGAATAAATCTAGACTACTCACCTCTAGCTGGTATTTGCAACAAAATTAGATGTGTATGCATCCCCAGGTACACCTTTTATGAGGAGTATCCAGGGGCGGTTTCTGGTTCTCCAGAAACCCCTCCCCTCCGCGAAGAACGGGGGCTAAACAGTACCCCTACATAGCAGCACTTTACTGTGCAGGAGCCGCGGCGCTGTCAAAGAAGCATCCGCGGCGGTGCTGTATTGTTACACAATACAGCACCGCCGTGGACGCTTCTTCGACAGCGCCGCGGCTGCTGTACGATACAGTGCCGCCAAAATGGAGCTTCTGCGCATATTTTTTTTTTGGGGGGGGGGGATCTTGCGTGCGCCCCTGGTATCTCTTGCAATTGCTGTAGGGCTAATGCAATGAAGAGGATGATCATCTCTAGCTAGCCGCTTCTCATTGACCGATTGTGTATTCACTCCCCAAATTATTGTTATTTTACTGCAATGCATACACTAAAATATATCCCTTTTCACATTCAGAAAATGTGATGTCTATATACCTATGTGTAAACTCCCATTGCTAGTAGAGCAGTGTAACACTATGGGACCCAAAGAGGCTGGAAACAGTAGTGGCACACATTTATATATGGTAATTTATAGGTTACTTTACAGAATTTAAGGGAGGATGTTAAACCGTCTGGAATCTGATGATTCTTGTACAATTTAATTAACATCAGTAAAGCTCTAGCACTTGCTATAATTATAATAATTTTAATGGGTCTGCCGTTATTTGCAAGCAGTCTCTGTCTGTGTAATAAAAGTGCTTACACACGTGAAGATGTGACCACCGAAGCATAAGAATCCTATGTGGCACAATAAGTGAACAACATCTGACGGATTCTGGTCAGATGCTAATCAGGATCGGCAGTCGGTTGTGGAGTTTCATCCTGTATGAACACCGTAGCACAAATGAGGCATTTCTCAGTACCGCTGGCTGCCTACATACCAACTGCTGGTCTCACGGCATTGGCACTGTCCGAAAAGGATCATAAGATATCAGCCAATTATTACCTGTACATAAAACTACTTTTTTAGAACATGTTGCATTAAATATTTCCATTTCTAGCGGAGATCTTCAGTGACCCCAAGACCATCAAAACATCATTTTCTACTTTTACACTTCAAATCAAAACTTTCTGGTACAATATTTTGCTATAACTTTTTGGCCTCTAACAGTGATTAGTATTATGCTTTTCACTATTCTTTTACTTTCTTTCAACTCCCAGCTTACATTTATGTTACCGTATGTCCCCGAAAATAAGACAGAGTCTTATATTAATTTTTGCTCCAAAAGAAACATTAGGGCTTATTTTCAGTGGATGCCTTATTTTTTCATGTACAACAATCTACATTTAGTCATGTACAAACATCTACCTTTATTCAAATGCAGTCATGTCATCTTCTTCTGGAACATCGTCATATAAAACTCTCCAAATCACGAATTCCAGCCTGAATTTCTTGCGACATATATTAATAATATTATTTTATAATTCAGTACGTCCATCGTGTGTGTTGCAACGGACGTACTAAATGCGTCCATCTGGCTGACGATCTTAACTGGGACTTATTTTTGGGGTAGGACTTATATAACCAGCATCCTGAAAAATCATACTAGGGCTTATTTTTGGGTTAGGTCTTATTTTGGGGAAATATGGTATATCCAACTGGTATATAGTATTAGGGTGTAAAGTCTATATTTATATTTCTTGCATTATTGTTATTATATAAAGAAAAGCTGCTTGACTGTATGTAGATATTTTCTTCCACTTTGTGCATCTGAAAATGTAAGTAATTTGCTTGCACATTCTTCTAAGATGACCCGACTTTCAGATATCTGCCCCGACATAAAACATTTCAACACACCAACATTTGTATACAATTTAGGGGTATATTTAACAAACTGTGATGGTGCACTAACGTGCACTTAACATAGAATCCATGGCCCGATGTGTGCCCCGCATATTTATTAAAGATGCATCGCAGCAGATATCGTGGATATCTGCTGCTTTACATTCTGCTTCGTTTTGGGGAGTAGTCACCATTTAATAGTATGGTGACTGCTCGCTCTTCCAATCTAACAAGTTCCGAAAAATAGATTTTTTCGGGAACTTGTCTTGATAATGTAAGCCAGCTGAAGCTGGCGTACATTATCATTAATGAAAAGTTTCAGTGCTGTTAGCTCTGCTCCGACGAGTAGAGCTGGACAGCGCATGTGTGGAGGGATCACATGATCCCTCCCTGTCATTCACACTCTCTCTCTGCAAACTATAATTGCCGATAGAGAACAGAGATGTTTGTGCGCATGCACGAGGGTTTCACTCGGCGCATGCGCACTGGAGTAAGAACAGGACCCCCGTTGACCACATACTGCTTCGGGAACGAAGCAGCTGTGGTAAGTATGATTTCTACTTCACAGGAACAGCAGTTTTTCGGAACTGCTGTTCCTGTGTTGCTTTTTTAATAAATATGAGAAAGAGTTCAATCCTTATCAATGCAATAAGGATTGAAAACTATTTTTCATATTTTGCGAGTGATGATAAATGTGCCCCTTAATGGCCACACGTTTCATAATGATATTTTATGACACATGTAGAAAATAGTTCAGCTGCACTGATATTATTCATATTCTTTCTGTACGTGATCTACTATATGCTATATTCTGTCTGTGTGCTCTCTCCCATATACGTCACATTATTTCTGTGTGCACCAACACATATTTCATGTTATCTCTGTTTCCTGCTGTGTACGTATACTGTTTGAGTGCGCTGTGTGTGTTTTATACCTCAGATTCCTTCCGGGCGAGCTGGGCCATATACCTTATATTATTTCTGTTTCCTCGGCAGTGTAACTCACGCTATCTATCATCTGGGGGCCACTCATTAGCCTTTTTTTCCCTTAGGCATTTTTAGTCCCATCAATGCTTCTCTGTAACCATTATAGCCATAACTGGGATTATTCACTTTACAGAACATCTTAATATATGAAGCACCAACCTTCCGTCCGGATGGTGAATGGAGAATCTGCCAAGCGTTTGGCCGAAAACTGACCGCCCAGCGATGTCATCAGGAAGCAGAGGGTAAAAAATCCGATACCCAGGACGAAAATCCTACAGGTGAATGAAGAATGATAATTACCTTACAGGAAAAATACCATGACATTTGAAGAATATTTTACAAGATAGACAGCTTAAAGAATAGCTACAACATCACTGCTACATCTTATAATGAACACTTTTATTTATCACTAGCAATTGCTGTAATTCGAAAGATTTAAACTGATCAACACATAACCTAATTTTATTCACCCAAACATGGTGAAGTATGAAGATTTAATTTGTCAGATTATTCCCTCTGTTCCCAACTATCAAGACTTTTAGGGACGTATAACTGGGCGTTCCCCTATTCAAGGCATACAAACCACCTAGGGGTATATTATTTACTAAACTGCGGGTTTGAAAAAGTGGAGATGTGGAGATGTTGCCCATAGCAACCAATCAGATTCTAGCGATCATTTATTTAGTACATTCTAGGAAATGACAGCTAGAATCTGATTGGTTGCTATAGGCAACATCTCCTCTTTTTCAAACCCGCAGTTTAGTAAATCTAGCCCCTGGTCATCTCAGTAATTGTCAGTTCAGCATCTGAATTAGACCTAGGGGTAAATTTACTAAAAGGCAGTTTGCTTAACCCGACCAGTATAAAAACACAGTCCAAGAAACCCCCATTTTTCAAATCGCCATCCTGATTTTTAACATGATCAAAATACAGTCCGATTTACTAAGTAACGGCCGGCAAACCAACCACAACAAAAGAGATCATTGTGAGAGGCGAGATAGATTAAACAGAATGCAGTTTAATCTATCTTTCCATTTAGAACATAAAAGGAGGCACCATTGGCTTAAAAATTGTGGGGGACAATCATTAATATATTGACTAAAGGGCAAAATTAATTTATAATTAATTAACTTATGATGACGGATTTTATTGTTCATTATATTAAAGGGGAAATTGTTATTGTATTATTATATTACCGAAGGCAATAGGGAGTGCCACGAGTGTGCCCTCAGCACATACTTAGTCACCGTGGCCATGCCCCCTGCTGTGATATACCCAAATTCACATCACTGCATAGCGTGGGGGCGTGTACTTGATGACGCAAATTGAGTCATTAAGCCCCACCTCCACCAAGATTTGGGAACTCTTCCGGGAGGACTCTGCAAAATTTGGGAATCTTCTAGAGTGGGAGAGTGGATAAGTATGCCCCATCATAAATAATTATTGCCCACATTAGCAAATCAAACAATATTGCCCCCTTAATATAATTATATATTCATACTGCCCCCAAAATATAATACAATAATATTGTCCCCTTAATATAAAGAAAAATAATATCTGTCACCATTAAAGTGAATTCTAAATTAATTTTATCCTCTAATCAATAAATAATGACTCCCCATAATTCATAAGTCAAAGGTTCCTCCTTTTATATTGCAAATGGAAAGAGAGCTCAAAGTGTGTTTGACTGGGATGACTTCCATACCTCTGAAAACAAAACGCAAAATAATGTTAAGACCAAAATATCTACTCTACTAGGCGGATATCACACCGATAACCTCCCACCTTACAGCGCTAGAAGAAGTGAAAAATACAAACAAATGAAACCTTAGAAACTAAGAGCCTGGCATTAATCTCTCAATCCAGTCATAAGATAGATCAAGGTAGACGCCTCAAATATTTTGATATGCGGGTGAATTCATTTCAGGATAAGAGTCCTACCTGAAGAGACTCCCCCACACAAAAAATCTTCAATTAGAAATCCTCCTCACACCATTCTAGCTTTCACTAGGACTCATAGAACACGCCTGCTCCTGGATCAGCAAGAGATATCATATGTAGACTGCACTACATTAACATCAAAGAAAAAATACTGCAAAAATGTTGCAGACTAGATGGTGTGGAAGTTAACGAATCACAATATACCAAAACCTTTACATTGCACACACATTGCACCAAAAGAAAATCTTGATATCTTGATAACTCCAGCAAAGCTCTAATACTCCCACCGATCAAGATACCAGAATGGATAGAACCAACTTTACTGCAATGGAACATTGGCATACAGCAGAATGCTTTCACAGAGTTCCGAGATCAAGGAAAGACACCATCTCTGTCTGCGTACTCTCATGCTGTATTCCTTTTGAGAAACTGTGCAATATATGGATCTTTTTTATCTGTGCCTTCAGGGGCAGCTTTGCAAAGACCTCAGGCTGCTGCATGAGCTACAGGTCAATAGCTGTTGGTTCTTGTATTACCCAAACGATTGTGACTACACCTTCATCTTACATTAACATTCCTCCTACACTAAAATTGATTATTTCTTTATCTCTCATAGACAGATTACAAAGAGCCGCTCCTCAGCAACAGGAAACGCCCCGGTCACCATTAAACTTTCACTACCCAATCAAGCTCCCAAAGCATCTATATGGCGTCTAACGAAGTCACTTTTCCAAATAAAGGAAGGTCAAAGGGCATAGAGCCACAACAATTGGAGATTAGATTATATAGCATAATGATGCATCTGAAATATCCCCAGTGACTTATAAGAGGCACATAAATGTGTTATTAGGAGGAAGCTAATAGAAGTAGGTTCACATCACAGGAAACTGCAAGATGTTAGAATTGCTGATTTAATTACATGTATAGCAACCTTAGAAATACAGCATAAATGATGACTCTACTCTCAGATCTCCCTGTTCTGCAACATCATTTAATTTCTATTCTTAATAAACAGTTAATGAACACATTTAGTAGTAGATGTAGACATAAAAACTATGAACACAGGAACAGGTTGGGACGATTCCTAGTGACAGAGCCCAAAGAGTAGACACAAAAAGTATTTGGCCACCCGAACATCACACCCATAGGTGCTTGTTGAACATCTCATTCCAAAACCGTAGGCAATAATATGTAATTGGTCCCCCCCTTTGCGGCTATGACTGCCTCCACTCTTCTGAGATGGCTTTCCACTAAATTTTGGAACATGGCTACGGATTCCATGAAAAAAGATATGTGTTTTTATTTTTAACATAAATCACTGAGGCAGGCAATAAGAAGAATGTTGATATTTACAACGTTCCCTGATTTATTTCTTCCGGCTGCTATTAATGATTTATAATTCTGCACAGTATCATGAACTACCGTGGCAACCACAGTCACATGATGTAGTAAGCAGAGAGGCTTCGGAACACCCCTCTGAGATCTGGCTGCTCTGTGGACTGTGTACTGTAAAATCTGCCCCCTATACCTGACCTCTTTTCCTTTACATAACATGCAGAGAGCTGTGAGCCTGAGTCGGTGTAATTGGCAGCCAAATGTTGCAACTACCAGAGAGATTTTTAAAAAGAGAAAATGTTTTATCCCACACAAAATAGCACAAAAATGTTGAAATTCGGATATAACTATTGTCAAGGTATGCACAACTTGTGGGATCACAGGCTTGTGTTTTTCACAGAATGCTTTAAATTAGAGATGTTCACTCACCCCCCATGTTCTGGTTTTGGCTTTGGATCTGGATTAACTTCGTGTTTTTTGTTTTGGCAAAGCCGCCCTTGCGTATTTTGGTTTTGGATCTCAATTTTTTTCTAAAATCCCTATATTTTTTTCTAAAATCCCATATTTTTGCTTTTTCCCCCCCCTACATTATTATTAACCTCAGTAACACTAATTTCAAGTCATTTGCAGTCAATTTCGACCACCTCACAGGTCAACAATATTATTTTTATACACTTTCAAACAAAGACTGCAGATTTAGAAGACCAAGCCTGCCAGACCTATTATTTGTATTTCCACAATGACAATTAGCAATGGAGCTCTCCTCTTTGTGTGTTTCCTATATAACACTGTACATTATGGGACTGCAGATTTAGAAGATCAAACCTGATGGACCTATTAATTCTATTTCAGCAATGACAATTGGCAATGGAGAAATGGAGCTCTCCTGACTGTCAATGCAGACTTTGAAGAACACTGCTACCCCTCCTCTTTCTATTCTACCTATGATGCTGCCCAACTGCTCTAGAGACTGCCAAGAACTGTGCTACCCCTTCTGTGAAATGGCGCTGGATCACCGCAGAGGGCGGTACTTATAAAATCCCAAACTCGCGAGATCCGACGACGGTAACAATGACGTTTTGCCTCGTTTTCAATTCCGATTCAGTACTCGGATCTGCTAAGTTTGGGTGTGTTCAGTTCTCAAGAAACCAAGCCTGAGCATCTCTACTTTAAATCAATAGTGTCCAATCTTTAAATCCCCCTGGAAACACTTGGTAAACTCTGCAACCTCTCCAATTCCTCTTTATTGGAAATTCCATGTAACCCTCCTGGTTAGTAGATGATTGGCCACAGCTGACCAGATAAAAAATATGTGTTCATTACTTTATCCAAGAAGGAAAATGTTCACTGTGCCCGAAAGCTATAAAAATCTGATGGTAACTGATCTAAAAGCTCACAAGCTTGCAATCTAAGGGACAATGGTAGTTTGATACATGAGGTTAATTCTACATATTGCATTTCGGTCCAGCCAGATTGCAAAGTTAAGTCATTCGTATGCTATATGAGTCAGTCACACAGCAATGGTCAGGGGGTCAGAGGGTTGTTGTCTTGTGGGAATGGTTCAAAGCGTAGTAAGTAATAGGATAACCTAGGGAGGTTAAGAGGGTAGTTGAGGAATATTTTAAGCTTGCCTGAAGAGGTGGGTTTTCAGAGAACGCTTGAAGGTTTGTACACCAGAGGAAAGTCTTATTGTGCGAGGGAAAGAATTCCATAGAGTGGGTGCAGCTCGAAAGAAGCCCTGTAAATGGGAATCGGAGCAGTTAATGAGAATGGATGAGAGACGCAGATCTTGTACAGAACAAAGTTGCTGTTTTGTTGATGGCCTTGTAGGTTAGTAGAAGTATTTTATATTGGATTTGGTAAAACACAGATTGACAAAGTGGCTCAGCAGACAAAGAACGATTTGAAAGGAAAACCAGTTTAGCTTCTGCGTAAAGAATAGATCATAGGGGCTCGAGTCTGTTTTGGGCAGGACCAGTATGGAGAGAATTGTCAATGCGGGAGATGAGTGCATGAATTAGAATTTTTGCTGTGTCCTGTGTGAGATATGTGCATATTCTGGAAATGTTTTTATGCAACATGATTTAAAGTTTGTGGGGAACAAAGGATAGTTCAGAGTCAAGGATTACACCTAACCAGCGAGCTTGTGAGGTGGGAGTTTTGGTTACGTTGTCAACAGAAATAAAAATGTCAGAAGCTACTATTGTTGGATGGGAATATTATTCATTCTGTTTTTGACTGAGACTGAGACTGAGTTATGAGTTGGTGAGAGGATATCCAAGATGAAATGGCAGAAAGACGGTCAGCAACGCGAGACAACACAGATGGTGAGACATCAGGAGAGGATAGATAAATTTATATTTATAGATGCTTACAATCTCCCTGCCTCTTTTTGACCCTCCTCTGCTTCCCAATTGTATTCTGCCCCCTCATTCATAGAATTCCCCACTCCCATACACACATGCCTCTTCTAAACTTCTTCCATTTCCCTATTCCCTTACCTCTCCCACTGTCATATAACCTTATTAAGATGTTCTATTTGTTATAAGTTTTGTACAAAAAATAATAATAATTTCAATATAAAATGTTTTTTTGTTTTTTTTAATATTTCTTTAATAAATCATGTGTTGAAGTGTTGAACAGAACAAAGAGTTGTCTTGATTAAGGATTATAGTGTGACAATCCAACTGTTCCCACTGCTGGTAAATATTTGATAAATGCCACTATGCACAGACGAGCTGAATCTAAAAATTCGCTTAACATAAGAATTAATATACTTTTGATTTACACTGATGATATTAAAAAATATTTTAAAAAAATGTATGTTCCGCTATCTTTTAAATCTTATAAAAAATAATAATTAAATAACCAACTTGACCAATTGGTTCGGAGTGTGTGCTGCCAGCTTTCACAAGAACATAGTTTATTCGGTAAACATGAAACTGTAAAAGACATATCGGTCTTCATTTCAGAAACTAATAAACATAAAAGAAAGATGATTGACAGTCACTCTCTAAGCTACACTTGGCATCTGCCAGAACAGGTCTGTAAAGTTCTCTAAATTAAACTTAGGGGTCTATTTAACAAAGGGCGAAATCCCTAAATCCGTCTCATTCCTCCTTCTGTAATAAAGCTCCCACGGCCATCACCGGGAATCGCGAAGCTTCAAGTACTGCCGCTGTTCTCCTTAAGCTATCATCATTTCAGGATAAATATAGCAGGGGCTCCACACATGAAAAAATGCTTTATTATTGAAATAAAGCACATTTTCTTTAGTAAACCAAATGATTGTTTATTTTTATGCTCTTTGCTATTTTTTTACTTTAATATTTAAATTTTGTCCAGACCAGAATGGGAAACCTGTCCGGGAATCAATTTCCACTGCGCACGTGTCAATTAGCAATGCCGTGTTCACATGGGTAGGGGGACCCTACAATGGCTGCCATCCACTAATGGTGGGCGGAAGGTCAACCCTCAGCTGCCACGGCAAAATTTTATTATTAAAATTGACAACATAAGATTTTCCATCACAGCGATAAGTAGCAATAAAAACCATCTTTCATATTACCCACACTTCTTAAATAGACACCTGAGCCTTACACAAGGCAGCCCCAATTATTTAGATAGAGCATTATTTTTACTATTTTTGTAGCAATGTGGGAATGAAACATTACAGAACAAACAAGCATAAAGATTATGTGACTGTTCCTCAAAATCCGTTTCAGTAGGAGGACAGGACTGGGTCACTGGAAACTTTGGACCCAGCAATAAGACAGGATTGCTGCACCAAACTTAAGTATAACTTTATATTTTTCCATATTTGAATGAACCCAAAGCTACATTTTTCACATTTATTTGTTAACTATAAAGCATTATCAACGTGACCAGTTTTCACCTCCACTAGAAACGGATCTATACAAGGGTAATATTAAATGAGATCCTGTCTGCGGAGTGCTTTTCTAATTTGTGATGAACACAAATTGGCAACAAATCACAATATGCAGCTGCTTACCGGAAAGGCCTGAGAGTTAGGAAGCATCTTCGGACTAAAACCTTCCCATCTGAGTTCACAGACAGCATCCTTGAACTTGGATATCACAGCGGAGAGGTGGAAAAGATCACTGCAAAACCAGAACGTCCCAGTTCTCCTGCCTAGGAACAAACATCAACATTAATATCTGCCGATAACACTCAAATGGAACAAAACTGCCTGATCCTACCTATTAACTGACATCTGGGACATATACCAGTATCTGGCTTATTAATACTACCATGGGCAACTATTAAGCCTCTCTGAAAGATATCCTGACAGGGACATCTAATATGTAAGTATATAGCTGTCCCTCAGACAAATTTATATATATATATATATATATATCATAAATTTGTCCAACAAAATTAGTGTACAAGATCAGTGCATAAACACTACATACACTACATTATCATCATCATCACCATTTATTTATATAGCGCCACTGATTCCACAGCGCTGTTCAGAGAACTCATTCACATTAGTCCCTGCCCCATTGGAGCTTACAGTCTAAATTCCCTAACATACACACACACAGACAGACTAGGGTCAATTTTGATAGCAGCCAATTAACCTACCAGTATGTTTTCGGAGTGTGGGAGGAAACCGGAGCACCCGGAGGAAACCCACGCAAACACGGGAAGAACATACAAACTTGACACAGATAAGGCCATGGTTGTGAATTAAACTCATGACCCCAGCGCAGTGAGGCAGAAGTGCCAACCACTTAGCCACCGTGTTGCCCATTATAAACATTATACACATGCTGTACAGAGAGATTAATCCACACAAACGTTTGTAACAATATAACATGAACCTTGAAGTTGAAAATCGAGAACATAAAAATGGTATTAAGTTGGTAAATCAGACAGACGGAGGTGGCACAGTGCGAAATTACTATGAATTATTTATTATCAATCAAGTGTTCAACACAAACATTTGCAAAACTGCAGAGAAGTGCTTCAAAAATTGCTTAAAAAAAAGTATGTTTTGATTTTGATTATGTTTTTGGCTTGCTTATGTACAATTAGTATGTGTACGTTGTGTTTGTCAAGGCCAAGATATGTATTCGCAACGGCAAGATCGCATGTACAGATAACAGCAGATACTGAGGTGATTAGTCCACCTATACATTTTAATAAAATGGGTTTGAAGGTTTTGAATAGATCTCCCGGAATAATATACTGAAAAAGACTATGCTTGTGTGGGCCCCGGGCAACTGTCCAGCATGCCCATGCGGTAAGACAAGCTCTGATCCTGCAAAGTATAAAAGAGCACAGTATGATAAGACATATACCTATCATACAAACAGAGAATAAATGCCACATATCTATCCTGCACAGTATAAAAGGATGCATGCCTATCACACAGGCACAGTATAGAAGGATGCATGCCTATCATACAGCCTCAATTGAAAAGGACACATTGTGACTCATCACAGCTTCATAAACAGACCCCTAGGTTTGAATGCACATCATTTTGTTCCACGTCTCCTAAATGGAACAAAGTCCAGTTGAAACTGATGGACAAATTCAGGTCTCCGCTAGCTCAGAGATCATCCAAGTTATCGGTCCATTTGCTTAGCTAAGAAAAGCTCTGCTGTACACAATGATATATATTAATTATAAAGATATAATATATGAAAACACTTACTTAATTTACAGACATAAGTGGCTGTCCTGGCAAAGACAGATGGCGTTAGTATCAGAGTATAGACTCGTTCACTAAACTTTATAGACTACCCTGTTTCGCTGTCTCCATAGAGCATTACGCGGATGGTGGTATTAGTAATTAACATATGTGATATTACCGGCGTCAGGATCTTGATGAATTGGTCCAATACTTAAAAATGCCATTTTTGCAGGATTTAAGGCTTGGACAGGTTTGATAAATAGGTCCTATAGACTGATACCAGGCAGAACACAGGGATTGGAGAAGAGGGAAAGTAGGCATCAGGAAAGCCGGGTAAGGATAGGAAGGTAGAACACGTCTCGGTAAAGCCTGTGAACTAGTAGACCGACTTGATTAACACTGAGCTAGTAGGACTGCTGGCTTTATTGCACAAGGTATGCTTAGTCACAAGCAACTTAACCCAGGCATAGTGATACATTATTTAAATTCCATAGGGGCCTAAAGCTTTGGCTATTCGTAAAACAACTGTGATTAATATCAGACTGAAATCAGTTATAATAGATTAACGCTTTCAAATAATGGATGCAGTAAGCAATTGTAAAGAATTGTGTGTTCAACTTTAGTATTGCTCAGTTTTTCATTCCTAATTCCTACCTTTATTCACCTAATAAATGCTTGCCGTTTAAAAGAGTGTAGCTTATTTTGGGGTCTTATACAGGCAGGTGTCTCATCACGGTTCATGCTCCGATAACCAGAATTTTGAGACCACCACAAGACATACATTGACTTAGTTATGCATATTGGGCATGAAATAGTGTAGATAGCAATTTTGCAACTTTAAGTTTACACCTACATTTAAAATAAAAACCCAAAAAAGAATGACGTAACACGAATGAAAGATTCTAGACCTGACTATTAGGAGGAAGCCCTTGGCGAATTCATATGGTGATGTCAATGGGAAAAGTAAATATGATTTTAAGTGTTTTTTTGTTTTTTAGTAAAAGATTATTTATATAACCCTGAGAGTACAAACAGATCACAAAACTAGATCAAATATACTGAATGAGAAAAAATAACAAAGGACATTTGGCTTTGAAAAATAAGGCAACTTACAGAAACAAAGATCTCTACGGATAAATCTTTAAAACCTGGGACGCCACTGACAAATATGTAATTGAAGTTTAAAATGAAAACGCTATTTTTACAATCTGCAGTTGGCGTATTGCAGAAAAGGGTTACAACAGTATCACTTTTTCCGGGCAGAACGAGTGTTTGAAATTTAGAAGTGGCGGTATGAAAAAGATGAATGGAATTTAATAATTTTACAATGAAGGCAGTTGGAGATGTGGCGGTATGGCGTACCACCGTATACACCCCCACTCCCACCACTGTGCAGAACACAACTATATCAAGGGACAATTATTAAAATGTATGTCAGCCATCAGAAACTATTTTAGTGAAATTGTACAAAATATGAATTATTTCACATAACTTTTACATACTTGGAGCGTGGAGGCAACTGGAAGCCCTCTTATGTGTGCACCTGGGGCACAGATAGGATGAGAGAGTAGAATGAGACAGACATACACAAAAAGGGTAGAAAACAGGAATAGACAGCATGGTGGCTCAGTGGTTAGCACTTCTGCCTTACAGCGCTGGGGTCATGAGTTCAATTCCCGACCATGGCCTTATCTGTGAGGAGTTTGTATGTTATCCCATGTTTGCGTGGGTTTCCTCCGGGTGCTCCGGTTTCCTCCCACACTCCAAAAACATACTGGTAGGTTAATTGGCTGCTATCAAAATTGACCCTAGTCTCTCTCTCTCTGTCTGTGTGTGTGTATTAGGGAATTTAGACTGTAAGCTCCAGTGGGGCAGGGACTGATGTGAGTGAGTTCTCTGTAAAGCGCTGTGGAATCAGTAGTACTATATAAATAAATAAATGATGATGATGATGATGATGATGATGATGATGATGAGGAATAGACAAACACAATGCAGAGACAGAAACCCACAAACACAAGAGGGAAAGAGAGACACATGGGGAGCCTGAGGGAGCGAGAGAGACAGAAACATGGGGAGACTGAGGGAGATAGAGAGACACAGACACACAAAGGGGAAGAAAGAAAGGGACAGAAACAGGAAGAAAATCGTCTCTGGCAGTCTAGTCTCTCTTGTTCTGAGATCATGTCATCTCAGCCAAATGCTGCTCACTGTTACATAGTAATAGTCAGCATGCTCAAGATTAATACACAAGATTAACAGGTGCTTAATGAATATTCACATTCCTGGCACTCTTGCCACTGTTGCAAGCACAGGGGACCAGGGAGCCATTGACTACATTATAAGCTAATACTACAGTACACACACCTATTAACATATACAGTATAGCAGTACAAACACACCTCACACACAGGGGTGGCAAGAGGCAGGGGAAACATGCACAAAATACCTGGTCTCAGGCCTGCTGTGGGAGCTTGGCAGTGGCAGATTATAATGGGGGCTGCAGCCCCATCCAAGGCCCCATATGAGGGGGAGGGGGAGGGGGGACACAGGAAGGAGACCAATAGCATCCAACTGACCCATGCAGTGATATCACTCTAGGCTTAACCTAGTGGAGACCCCAAGCAGCTGCTGCCCCGTGACCAAAGTTTCCTCTCATTCCCACTTATACAGTGTATCAGTACATGCAACTCTCACAAATGCACAGTATATCACAGCATACAACCCAGGGGTGTAACGCTTCATCAATGGGCCCCATAGCAAAATTATCAACTGACAGATAACTTGGTACTCGTCCTGTGCCTCCTCTTACCCAAAGTGCCTGGAGCCCAAAAGGTAGTGTCCAAGGCTGGAAGCAGCAGGAGGCCCCTCTGGATCAGCCATTGAGGCCTACTGAGCCATCACATCGTCTCTATCCCCTGGGCCAACGGCCTACTAAATGGCCTATTTAGGGCTACTAAATGGCCTATTGAGTGGCGAATCAGGCGTCACCTGCCTGAACAACTCAAAACTACCTCCTTGGATGCTGGAAGTCCTCATTTCATTTACCCTACAGAGAGACATCTATAATACACAAGGGACAAAACATCATAATCTTTCTGGCAGTCTATGTGGCCTAGCTTCGCTCCTGCTGTACAGGTGAGATCTATACAAGCCTTAAATTTTCGGTATTAATAATGGCCTAACAATAAAGCCTTTAAATATGTCATGATATTCACTACAAAAGCTCTTACTACTGTTCACAATACTGTGTGCAACGTGTTACAAGTAATATTTTTTCCCTGCTCATTTAAAATGTTGCAGAGGAGCAAAATAAGGGGAGTAATCCGGATGCTGCATAGTTCTTTAAAGAAAACCCCTCTCCTACTTCACTCACCCATGTCCACGTTCTAGAGGAAGATATTAGCTCAGACAAGGAAGAAGCTGAAAAAGAGGTGGATGACTTTAAATCTGAAATCACGGCACTGGGTAATAGAACGGATGCCCTAGAATCAAAGACAGATGGTTTGTGTCATTTCCAATTATCAATGGAGAGAGACACACACATCGCTGATGTTAAAGCTGAAGGAGGTTCTAAAGAAAAACAAGACGACCACAAAACAGATATAGGAGAAACAACCCAAGAATCAAAACAGTAGATAACCAATCTATTCCTGAGCATTTAGAGTAGAGATGGTCACTGACCCCCGTGTTTTGGTTTTGTTTTTGGATCTCGATTACCTTCGTGTTTTGGTTTTGGTTTTGGAAAACCGCCCTTGCGTGTTTTGGTTTTGGTTAGTTTTGTTTTGCTATTTTTGAAAAAAATACAATTTTTTTGGTCTAAAATAACCTAATTTAGTGCTCCACCAGTTTCTTAGATAAGTGAGGTAATTCTAAAGCTAATAAATTATGAAAAAAACAGTTTAATCCCTGGTAGGCCGTCCTTAATTCGAAAACTTGTCTGCAAATTATACAGACAAACCTGGTTGTCTACCTCCTCCATCTTTGATTATTGGCAATGTAGCAATTGTCTTTGGGTGTATATTACACCCTCCACTTGTAGATGAATATAAAAAAAGCAGCCTGCACAGACTGTGGAACTAGAAATTGAATATACAAAGAAATGGACAAAGGCAGTTTGGTATCTGTCTGCATCAGACTCCCTCTCCACTAGGAGTAAAATAGAAAACTATTCAGCCATTATATAATCTAGAATATAAATATATATTGACAAAGGCAATTTGGTATCTGTCTGCATCATAATCATCAACATCCTCATTAGCGCCCTCGTCACCTCCACAAATCTCCCCCTTATCCTCTTCTATTTCCAAAGTTGCATCCTCAATTTGTGTATCACTGGCTACACTCGGGCTGTTCAGTTACACATCAGCAGAACTGCTGAAAGGGCCCTTCTTTATGGGTACACTAACAGAATGCTCACGATTAGACATACCACTGTTGGATGGACTCTCCACAGGGATTGGTGTCATTTGTGAATCAGAGCAAATATTCTCCTGTAATGCCTCACTGTTATCTTGCAGCTCGGCTTTGACGCGTAACAGTAGTTGTGCACCAATTGTAGGCCAGGTAACTTTTTGGGATCTGCCACTAATAGCCAAAGGTGAAGGCCTCATTCTCTCTTTGCCACTGCGTGTGTAGAATGGCATGTTGGCAATTTTTATTTTTAAAATCGGCAGTTAACTTTTCCTCAGTTACACTTCTTTTTTGCTTCAACACGGTATATTTTTTTCTGGTGTGTGTTTTTTTGCCTGATTTAAAAAGACGGTGTACTTTGACATCGCCTTTCCCGGATGACGTACTGGGAACACTACCATCAGGACCGTTGACAGGAAGTCACTAGGCTCTTATTCCAACATGACAATAGGTACTGCTAGTGCTTCCTTTTTCAAGTGCAGCCAGGTCTTCACAGAAATGAGGCCTGTGGATTTCAAAATGCTGGAACAAGGTCAGAACATCTTAGTCAAATTGGGAATCTGGCCCGGATTCTCTGACTGCATCTCGAAATCTATGACAAATCATATCACAATTTTATAAGTCAGTTTCTTGATCTCCATTTGAATTAACTTAAATATATTTGCACACACATCATCATCATCATCAATTTATATAGTGCCACTAATTCTGCAATGCTGTACAGAGTTTTAGAGGGTTGGGTACGTTTGCCCGATTACCATAATGCTGACAGTGAGTATATCCTACATAAAACTTCCGATGCTTATATGTCCAATAAGAAGAAAGAATTATAAATGGTCCTTAAAACAGACAGACCGTGATATTGGCGCTTTTAAAATGCTTTTTAATGAGGACGAGGTGACCGAGTGGTTAAGCCGATGGTCAATTAAGGGAAGTCAGAGGCAATGCTCTTCGGGCAGTGGCACCTGTCATCCCTCACTGCATTCCCCTTCACAATCAAGTCGGACTTCATCAAAATTCTTGGAGTTTGGTTTGGTGGAGAGGAGGCGGTCCTGAAGTGTTGGAAAGAGAGACTGGCGACAGTCAGACAAAAGATTGGCCTGTGGAGCCTCAAAAACCTTACCATTGAAGTGAAAGCACTGCTGCTGCGCAACGAGATTCTTCCCGTTCTGCAGTACACGGCCCTAGCTTGGCCACCTCTTGCTGCCATCTACAAGACCATCACAAGGACAGTCTTCCACTTCATCTGGGGCTCCAAAATGGACAGAGTGAAGTGGTCATTTATGTACAAGGAGCCCCTCAAAATGTAGGAAAGGGATCCAGGATATCCCCACCATGCTGCGAGCCTTCTTCGCTCATAACTGCATCCGCAAAAGAACATTTGCTCTGCTGGAAAGTCCATGTCCCGCTTTTTCCTCCTACCTCTTTGGAGGACCCTTGGTTGGGACAAGTGGGACAGCTCCTTACCTTACAACTGGACTAAACTTTGGTTTTACCTGGATGTTGGACAATTTGTGAGGTAGCACCATCTGGAGGGACTTAAACCAGACTTGTGGAAGCCAAAAACGTCCACAAGCTCATCAGATATCGGTATTTTATGGATTATTTCCTGGGACCCACATAATTGCTGCAATCCAAGAGGCATGGCGCCTTATGAACTGTTTTAAGGAGGTTATGTGGCTTGCCAGGAATCGCCTCATTTTGAAGCGGAAGAAGATGACCATCTAGAACTGTCGCAGGCTGATCCACAGCCTACTAAGAGACTATAACACCCTTGACAGTCCTGATGAAGAGGAAGATGATTGATTGCTGTCTCGCTCTTCTCCTTCTCCCCCCATGTGTGTTTTTGATCATTAAAACCTTTGGCTTGTGCTTCCTCTCCCTTAACCCCTCCAACCCATCCCCCTATCACTGTTTGAAGTATTATTGATTGTCATGCATTATTTATGCACCCTTCCCATATTTGTGTCTGTCCTCAATAAAGCTTCAGGCCTGTGACCTCCCCACTCTACCCCTCTCACCTATCGTCCCATCACATCCATTTTTTTTAAAAATGTTATATTGTTTAAGTTTGTATGGTTAGTGCAGTACTTGATGTATAATGTAGGATGTTATATCTTGTACTTTATGCCTTGCATTGTACTAAAATGTATGAATGATTATGTTTCATGGTGTACTGTGTACACTTGAATGCAATGTATTGTGTGTGTTTTGTACCTTTATACAAATAAAGTTACTTTTTCAATCAAAAAAAATTGGCGCTTTTAAAGCGACAATGCCGTGTCCCGCCCCTCAACTCTAAATCTAACCCTAAGACTTACATTAGATTATACAGGCGGGACCCGGCATTGCCGCTTTAAAAGCTATCGGGATTTGCAGTGTTCGGAACTAAGGTGAAGACTGTCATCTATGTTGTGAGTCTGTTTTAAGGTCAGTCTATATTTCTTTCTTATCGGACATATAAGCATCAGAATTTTCATGTAGGTATACTAACTGTCGGCATTATGGTAATCGCTAAAATAACTACCACCGATTTTAGGTACTGGTATTTTTGTAGACAACCTGTACACAGGAAATCATACGTAATTAGCCTCGTCTCAGCTAGGTTGAGCAGGTGGAGCTGGTGTTATCTTGAACACCACATTCCTGGTTGGAATATACACCAGGAGGTCCCTATGTGTCTGTGTTAAAAATAGTGTGGTAATGTTCCAATGCTACAGTTCTCTGCTAAATTACAGATCATGTTATATCGGATAAACTTTATTGTTATATCGTGTTTGAGTCCAATTATAGACGGCTCATTTCTCCTTGTGACCAGATATATGCCCTGGTGCTAAACGTTGATATCTACTGGTCACGTTCTTGAAGCTGTCCTGTGTGCAAGAGGGAGCTCTGCTGATCCGGGAAAAATGACCTGGGCATGCTCATAAAGTCTTTGCCCATTGGACCAGTCAAATCTAGTCCTGATTGGTTGACTCCGAGAAGTCTTCTGCCTGTCTTAGCTACCCTGCTCAAACATGCACTAGTATTTCAAAACTTATCTGAATTGATGGCAGGGGTGGAGACTGGTTTTAGATTTTGCTGTATTGTGTGTGATCTTGTACCTTAAAAAAATTCTGACTAAGAGTTACGGCTCCTGTTACACTAATTTGGAAGCTTGCGGAAACTTTGATCAAAGTCTTTGCGGCCCTTGGCATTTTGTGCTCCTGCCAAAAGCAAGAAGACATTGGACTTGGCCCCTACCTTGATGGTAGAGGAGTGAAACTGTGAATTTAGAGTAGGGTTATTTAGTATGCTCTTTGTATGGTGAACCCCCTGGCTTTTGTTACATGTATCATTTGTATCCTGTGTGTTCTCCTACTTATATATGAAATAAAGTACTCTTGTACTTTTGTAGTTGTTTGCACATGTGATTCCGAACTTGCAGAGGTACCGGTACCCTCAGCCAGCAAATAAGGCTGCCTTTGCTCTAACCAGCTAGAGCAGAGTGGGCAAAAGAGCTAAACATAAGCCTGGTATCATCACAGGTATGCATTCTTTTTTAAAAGGTAAGCTATTTACACAATTTTTTCTTTGCTTCAACAAATTGTGAACATAAAGGGTGGTTTTACAAGATGACACACCAATTGTCCCGCAGAGACCGATATGGCAAATATCTAATTGTAGTATTACTCTCCAGGCAGTACAAGTTACTCTGGTGTGTGTATATATGCACCAAAATAAAGATCATGGTCATTAATCCTAAACTAAATAGGTGTAATTCGAGCCCTCTTACCCCCGCTCAGCTGCCCTCCAGCGATTCCAAAGAAATTGCTTCACTAATTAAAACTTATGATCTACTTGACACCTGGTGTGTCCTCAACGCCAACGTTAAAGATTACACCCATTACTCATCCTGGCATCTCGACTTCCTCTCGAATTGATATGTTATTTGTTGACTTGGCCCTCACCCAGAAAATTACAAAAGTGAGCATAACTCCCTTGTCATGGACTGATTATTCTGCAATAGGTTTTGGAATCAATGCGACTAACTTTCCTCAAAGTCATTTTCACTAGCGTTTTGATGACTCTCTTAACCCATCTATCATGCATCAACTTGGCACTGAAATCATATTCTTCCAATTAAATCTACTTGAAGACAACTCACCTACGACATTGTGGGTGTGGCGAGATTGAAGCGCCAGGCATATGCTAATAAAAGTTATCCCACTTGCATCCCTTCTCCGCCAGTAATATTGTACTGCTCAGGTATTATGGAACAGTAGGGATATATTTTGTAACCTGGTACTGTACCATGTGGTGCTTTTACTTGTTCTTAAATATTGACAGGTGAGTTAATTAGATACCACTAAATTCTCCAACATGTCCCCTCAGAGGCACCCAAAAGAAAATTGCAACTGCTGCAGAAAGACTCTCCCTCCACAGTGGTCAGTCATATTGGGGAAGAAGGCGGAGGACCACCGCACCAAAGAACAGCTAACCAGACCTAACAGAGCATTTCTTTTAACCACCTCTCCTTCACCAGCAAATGAGAGTTCCATTCATAGGCACCGCTATATCCCACAATATAGGGAAAGACAGTGCAAGACTAAACTTGCTATGTTAGTATTATCTTTAAGGACACAGAGATATACAAGGATTGGATGATACTCTGCCTTAAAGTACGGGACTGCAGGACTGTGTACAGGGCTGCCAAGAGGAATTCAGGGCCCGGGTACAACAAATTCATGGGGCCCCCCCTCATCGTCGAGTAAGCCCCAAAAAGATTTGGGGGTGTGGTCATACATTCAGGGGCGTGGCAATGCGCAGTTGGGGTGTGGCTAGCCTAACGGCGGCGCAAAATCTTTCGGAGGTGTGGTCATGCATTTGGGGGCGTGGCAAATGCGCCATCGGTGCGTGGCTAACATCAAAATCACTAGGCTCTCAATTCCCCGGAGCGTCACATATGTTCAAGCGCTCCTGACTTTCAGGACATCTACCACCACAGTGTAGTATACAAAGAATGCAGTGTGTACACAAACAGTTCAGTCTTGGACTACACCTTACATTGGGCACAACATTCACCAAAAATTGGTATTGTCCCTACTAGAATCACAACATTTCACACACTGCGCTGCTCTCTCCTACCTGTTCTTCTCACTTTCTCCACCTGTGGCTGCTGGTTTCTTTAGTTGTGGCTTGTCCGGATCCAGGAATGTTGAAGGACCTATTTTGAAAAAAATAATGGCTACATTTAAAAAATTACAGCCAGCCCCGGCGTTAAATCAATAGCACCCACGATTAATAATTAGGCCTTCCTCCAGCCCCAACATTAAAATAATACTATTCACATTTAATAAATAAACCTATTTCCCTTCCTGCAAACAGCCCCAGCAATACCCATTTCCCACAACCAACACTGCAATTAAATAATTCATAGTCACATTTAATAAATAGACCTCATTCTCCCTAAACTCACCCCAACATTCAATAGCCCCCAAACCACCCCATCTTAAATAGTCCCCACCATCACCCTACAAACAAAATAGCACCCATTAATTAGCCACCACCTACCTCACACTCACTACATTGCAACAAGCCCCCTGTGCCATCACACACACAATACTGTGCCCCTTCTTCACAACTACACTGTGCCCCCTTATGCTCACACTGCGCCCTCCATGCTGCCTTCCCTCCTTCTTTTTCCCTCTGTGCCTCTCTCTCTCCTTTTTTTCCTCCTCTGTTCCTCTCTCCCACTTTTTTTATTCCTCTGTGCCTCTCTCCTTTTTTTCCTCCTCTGTTTCTCCATCCCCTTTCTTTATAGTACTGTCCCTCTCTGTTTTCCTCCCCTTGCCTCTCCGTTTCTTTACTTACCTTTTGTCAACTTCTTTCCTTTCTTTTCTTCTCTTCGGTCTCCTCTTCTGTCTTCTTTCTTCATGCTGGCTGCGGCGCTCCTCACTGACTGACGGGCGTGACTTGACGACATCACGCCCGGCAGTCAGTGTGAATGGAGAAGAGGAGAGGAGGGACACGGCGCCACGCGATCACGTGAGTATTTTTTTTTGGGGGGGGGGGTTTCTTCCAGCTCCTCCCCACCAACGAAACCCAAGACACCACCCCCCCCCCCCCCCCTCAGGAAAAAAAAATAAAAAAAAGATTGCAAAAGAGAAAATTAAAAAAATAAAATAAAAAAAAAAATATATAAATTTAAATTAGCAGCAGAGGCCCGGCCCGAGCCCCCTGGCATGGCCGGGCCCGGGTAAAATGTACCCGCTCCCCCCCCCCCCTCTTGGCAGCCCTGACTGTGTACACTCACTTAATCTTATTTTAAACTATATCTTAAAGTTAATTCACTGTCATATATGGTAATTTTTATGATTAGGATATTTTATTTTATTCCGATTCATCGTTTATCAATTTACTTTGCGGATTCATTAAATCATTAACATCTAGTATAATTTTTGCCACATTTCGTCTAACGTGTTCTTGTTACACGTATCTATGTTATATGCAACATTCCGCATCTTTAATTATACAGTCAATACATAGCGAATGCTTTAAAAGTACTGATGATTATAATGAATGAATGACAATTAGTACATGTAAAGTGCGTAGATTCTAGTTGTTGCATGGAGTTCTAAGTATACATTTACTAAGGCAGCCATGTTGGGCCAGAATGGCTGTAGAACCACTTTAGGCTAAAAAAACAAAACAAAAAAAACATTGTTTAACTGAGGGCTGGGACAGAATTATCGTTTATTGTCTGGGATACAGAGACGTACCCATGTTCAACAAGGCAACTACGGATATTGACACACCTGCAGTTGTCACTTTTAGGGAGTGCCTCCAGACTCTTCGTGAAATGCACTCCAGAATCATCCAACCAACCAGGAATCGGAATTTCCTGAACCCAGCTGCTGTTACCGGTGTGACTGATCAGGCCACTGCATACCTACTGTCTCCAGAGCCAGTGGCTTGTTGCCTGCAGGCCCTTAATTTGCCCCAAGAGGAGCTGTACCACTCTGAAATACCTTAAGCAAAATAGTTGGTTTACCACGTGTTGACGGTAACAGAGATGGGGAGAGCTACGCCAGCAAATTTGCAGGGCAAATTATTTGGTTTGGGGACCGGGACATAGTGGGGCTGAGGGACTTGGAAGTATTTATTACATTAGTGCAGCCTGACTTGGTCCTAGGTCCCAACTGCTAAGAAACCGTTGGCTCCATATTGCAATGGCTTGGATTGGTTACATGATTTTGAATTGATGGAGGTGGGGGTACTGGAGGAACTCCCTACTGATGTCCTCCTTGGTAATGATCTAGAGAGAGGACTTATGAGTCACTTTATCAGTGCAATTACCAGCAGCAAGATCAGGGCAGTACGCTATGGCTCAGCCATGATGGACATGGTAAATGGGACTAAGACTTCAATGTGTAACACCTGGAATGGAAAGTTTGGACAATGGCAGTCTGCTGCCCACCATGGGCAGCCCAGCAATAGACCCCTTACCTGATATGTTAGCAGATGTTGGGCGGTAGAAGTAGAGGCAGTACACTTAGTCACACAGTAGGGAAATCGAGGATGTGTTGCAGGTGGAATGGTCCCACTTCCCCAGCAAGCCTGGGCACTCATGTAGGGGCCCACCAAGGTGACACCAGAGAGGATCCACTGAATGTCAAATGAACCCAAAGGCCCTCAGCATGGTCAAGATAATGGAGCCTTTGAGTAACAAGTTTTATGTTGGTGCTCAAGAAGGACTGGGCCATCTCGTTCTGTATGGATTACTGTAGGTCTAATGAGGTGACCATAAAAGATGCCCATCTCATGCCCTTGTGGATAAGCTACTAGGCCCACTAGAGGAAGTCTGCTATGTGTTCACCCTGGACCTTAGTAAAGGGTACTAGCAGACTTTTACCAGGGAGGAACGGGAGTGCTCTGATTTAATCACTTTATTTGGGCCGTTTGAGCTTACTGCTATGCTCTTTGGAATGAAGAAAGCCCCAGCCACCTTAAAGCGGAAGTGGATCACCTCTTGAACAGGTATCAGAACTATGCCCAGGCCTACCTGGATGACATTGCCATCTTCATAGCGACATGAGAGGAACATCTCAGGCATGTACCACCATTTCCAACAATTGCCAAATGGGTATGGCGTAGGTACTATACTTGGGGCACCAGATTGGAGGAGGCAAGATTTGGCCAGATACAGCCAATGTCAATCTTATCATGAACCCACATAACCAAAAGCAAGTCTAAACCTTCCTCGGGACGGCTGGGCACTATCGTAAATTTGTGCCCAGTATAGTTCCAGTTTCAACATCTAAGAAGTATGCCAAACAGATGAAATGGTCCCCATAGTGCGAGTTCACCTTTACTCAGTTGAAGGCCGCCTTAGCTCAAGTACCTCTCCTAGTTGCTCCACATTTCCAACGACTGTTCATTGTGCAGACCACGGCATCAGGTTGTGGACTTGGACCAGTTATTAGCCCGGTAGTGGTGGGCGGTCAATAGCACCCAGTTGTATACCTCTCCCAAACAGTAGTGGACTGGGTGCCCCCCTATGCCACTATGAAGTACTGCCTTCCCATAGTGTGACCTCTCATGAAGCTCCAGCTGTACCTGTATGGGCAAGGCATTCCCAGTAGTGACAGACCATCATCCACTAATCTGGCTGTACAGGACCACAGAAGACAATCAATGGTTGTTGTATTTTGGGCTCACAGTTGAGCAATTTCATAATCTCCCACAATAAGGGCTAGGATCATGGGAATGCTTATGAAGTGTCTAGCAAAAGGAAATAGACCCCACTTGGCCCAGTCACTGCTCAGAGGCAGGACAACCAGAGTCTGGGTGGTTTTAAGGAGGAGGGAGGAATGTGGTAAGATCGAGGTGCACAGCGCATTCTAATAACATTTATAACCAGTAGTAAGTCTATAGGCGCATGATAGGAAAGGGTCCTGACACGGAGGGATAAAGAATATTGGAATAAATGCCCTAATTGAAATACTTCAATCCATATATGTTCTGATGAATTGCTTATTATTAGACCTACTAATTCGAACAAGAGTAAAGCTATATATGGCTGAACTACATCTAAAACTCTGCATGTGCAAGTAATCCTGCAATTTTTCCAACTAATGTGTGATTAACTAAAGCATCATTTAGTCTTTCTAAGTGTTCTATAAAAGTGCAGAGCAGCTGGGAGGCAAATTACAGAAGTTTTGTACAGCTTCAAAAGATTGTAACATGTAATAAGACAGAATCATAAAAAAAAAAAATCCTAGTTCGTGTCCAGTATAAAAGCGATCTCAGTCCTATGTAGCAAGTTCCCCACGGTGCACTGCTTCTCAATGTCCGTTCTCACCGCGTACTACTGAATAGTAAATAGAGTGCTGTCCTCGTGGAGAACGTTCTATGCAGTGTTCATTCCTGCAGTATTCTTTCTATGTTTCAATAGATGGATTCATTTCACGCAGATAAAAAAACAAAAAAAAGATTTATTACCAATTAAAAAAAGGTTACAGTTACATCAAGGAAGAGAATAGATTGCGTATCCTAATACAGTGTGTGTTATCCCTGACCCAGCAGTTCGAAGAGTGGTCAGAGTTCCTGGAGTTCAAATCTTCCTCTGATCGTACAGCGCTGATACTGCTGTTTCAAGTATAGGGAACCCCGAGACGTCAAAATAGCTTCCACAACTGTTTGAGTGGTTGACAGGGTTTCCCAAACCCAGTCCTCCCCAACAGTGCAAGTTTTCCGGATCACATGTGACATAATTAGGACCACCTGTGGATCTGTTACAATGTGTCAGTCAGTAATGAATACACCTGTGCTCCAGCAAGGAGATATGGAAAACCTGCACTGTTAGGGAGCCATGAGGACTGAGTTTGGGAAACCCTGGTGTATGATCACCCCGATGCGTTTCATCGTAACAACTTCCTCAGGGTTTTGATCTAATGGGCCAATTTATTAATTATCGGAGTTTTGCCTGGTTGTTATTATCTTTTATTTGTAAGGCGCCACAAAGGGTGCACAGCGCCACACATAGAGCTTGGCGAGACAGTACAGGGTGACAATACACGGCATACAAGATAGTACAAAAAACTAAATGCAGTAAGAAAGTATAATAAGTATAGACAAAGAGCAATATGTATGAACAAATACCAATTTAGCAGAAAGAAGAACATAGGGCAAAGAGGTAAAAGTGAATTCCAGTGTAAAGATAGGAAGGGAAGGAGAGAGGTGGGGGGCGAATAAAGGGATGCGCCTGTGCCCAATAGAGTGGGCAACACTTATAGTCAGGGGAGGGCTAGCAAATTTTAGCCTGGGGGGCAAGATTCGACTTTAAGGATAAAAATGCAGGTGGCCCAATGACCCAGCCCAAGGTAGCCCACTATTGGACCGCGGCACGGGGAGCAGATGCCCCCCAGCCCAGCCCAGCCTGCTTACAGTTAATCATCATCATCTGACGAACAATGACAGATGATTTTTCGTGACCATTAAAAAAATCATATAAATAAAAATAAACTCCCCGGCACTAAATGTAAGTACAAAGTCAATAGGGTAAAAGGGATGTAAAGTTTATAATCATATATATGCAAGAAAGATAAATGAGCCAGAATATTCCTACAAAAAAGTATGATAATGAAAGGATACATAAACAAGCACAAAAACATATAAAGTATAAAAATAAAATTTAAAATAAAAATTGTCTGCTGACAAGGGTGTAAAGAAAAAGTGTATCCTAATAATATGCATGCCTATATATTTTTTACATATATTTTTTCTGGACTGTGATCTTGATTTTACACCCTTGTCAGCAGACTATTTTTATTTATATGTTTTTGTGCTTGTTTATGTATCCTTTCATTATCATACTTTTTTGTGGGAATATTCTGGCTCATTTATCTTTCTTGCATATATATGATTATAAACTTTACATCCCTTTTTCCCTTTTGACTTCGTACTTTCATTTACTGATGGGGAGCTTATGTTTATTTATATGTATCTACTTAGGGAGGATTAGGGATCTCCTTTCTACCTCCCCAATGTTTGGCGGCTTAGTTTAGGATCCAATGGAGAGTGCTGGTATTTCTTCTTCTTTTCTGTTCATTAAAAAAATCATACCGGAAAAGGGCATCCGACACGAGGCTGTACCGGTGAGGATTTCATTTACCATAAAAGTCCGATCACTGCTGCAAAGAGGCTTTGCGCATGCACGATCCAAGGTCACGCATTCGTAAAGCAACTTTGCAATAGGGACTGGAGGAGAGAGCACTTAACCTGGGTGAGGGATCTCGAAGGATTCAATGGCTAACGCCATCTTCAGACAGCGTTAGCTATTGCGGGCAACTTGATAAAATTGCCCAGACCGCAGCCCCTTTGAACATTATGGGGACTGCAGTTTAATGCGGTAATGTTCCTAATGAGGCGATATCTCCGAGAACCATCTCATTAACCAGCTATTTATTTATTGTTTCGATGTTCGAGCAAATGTGTATTTGCCTTTGAATAAATGTGTCTTGAACCTTTGAATAAATTTAGATTAGGGGCTAGATTTACTAAGCCGCGGGTTTGAAAAAGTGGGGATGTTGCCTATAGCAACCAATCAGATTCTAGCTTTCATTTATTTAGTACCTTCCACAAAATGATAGCTAGAATCTGATTGGTTGATATAGGCAACATCCCCACTTTTGCAAACCCGCAGCTTAATAAATCTAGACTCTGATGTTTTTGAAAAAAAAAAATCATGTTCACTGTTATCGTCAATACTTTTCTAGTAAAATAATGACGGTATAGTGTGTATGCTATTTTAGAAGGGACACTGAAGGTTATTTCTAAGTTGTTGCAAAACTGCAATAACTCATAGTAACCAATCATTTTAACCAGTGGTGAAAGTGGGAGTGCCATATCGCCACTCCTCCTACTGCCGTCATTGTAAAACCAAAATCAAATTCATTTCACTTACATTACCATTACAATGTCCATGATGCCACTTCTAAATGTCTACGTCGACGACTAGGTTTAACATAAGTGTCACCACAAGAGCAGAGGTTTCATTCATTGCTTGCCATGCCTTAATGCACATTACGTATACTGTATACTAGTAGACTACCACAGCAGGGGCAAACACAGGATTTGTAGAGGGGGATTTCCACACCACACCACCAGTGGGCGTGACCAGCTTGCATGGGGGCATGGCCATTATTTTAGACAGTGCTTGGCTGCTCTCCAACTTTCCCTGTCCCCATAATATACATGGGCAATGCTGCGTGCACTACTATTAGGTGCATGCAGCTCTCTCTTTTCGAGCAGAGCCATGTGAAGCGGGGGCAGGGTCCAGCCACCTCAATTATACAGTGCCCCAGGCTTGGAGGGGGGTTTCCAGGCACTAGGACCCCCCCCCCCCCTCCCTTCGGTTTGCCTATGCACAGTGTCAGTAATCTCATTGTAAAAAGGGGTATAGTTTTGTCCTGAGAAAGTGGACTTTCAAGCTTAAGAAAGAAGTCACAAATGGCTCTGCAAATGGTCCACATTTGGTGTGACTTTGTCAGGGAGTGTCCCCTTTTAATAAGGGCTATATGCTCTGTAACAGAGTCTTCCTATTTTCTCCTTTACCATAAAGCAGGAAATGTTCTCCTCAAGCCACAGTGATGAGATATGTAGATGTGTAGCTTGGGTTATATCGATTTACTACTTATTATAGGTCTGCCCGGATGTGAAGCCCAAACAGAAGCTTTCTGTAGGTCATAGCCATCACGTCTTTGAAATAACCTGGAGCAGCCTGGATTTTGGGCAGAGCAGTTGGTGGATGGCATCACATCTATGTAAGGTTACTTATGCCCAATAAATCTGATGTGATGTGTTGTTGATATTGTTGAGTGTTAGCCGTTCCTTTGTAAGGATATTGTATAATTTACGCTCAATAACCCTTCTGTAAAGCTTCTTCAAACATCTCCTCCCATTCCTTTTGTGTAGGCAATTGCCATTTGGTAGAAAGTTATTATTAAGGAATGAGATGCTGCTAATATTTAATAATTTTGTATATTATTCAAAAAGAATCATATCTGAAAGACTGGCATCTACAAGCCATGATGTTATACATACTGAGTACAGGTCTCTCTCACAGTATATCAGTACTGTACATACAGCAAATTAGTACTAACATGCACAGAATGTCAGTACACACACACACACACACCCCCCTCATACACAGTATAAAAACATACTCATCAGTCACACCTGCATAGTATATCAGTAGCAAAAAAAAACCAGAATATCCAGTACACCCTCTGGTCAAGAATATACATGAAATCAGTTCACTCACTACTTACACAAACACTTAATTAATAACTCTCACATATGTACACATGCCTCCTATTCATACACAGCATATCTGCACACATATCTCTGTCAAACATAAACACCAGTCATATATACAAACACATATCACACAAGCACAGTACATCAGTACACACTCCGCTCTCACAGATATAATAGCAATAAAATATTTCACATGTATGTACAGAATATCAGATCACATTTCTCAAGTGTATACAGTATAACAATATAAACATACCTCTCACATACAGTGTATCATGCACATACAACTCACACATATAAAAGTATATAAATAAAAGCATATCACACTAATATAATGCATACACAGTAAATCAGGATACATATTTTTCACATATATACAGTATTGACAATACACACTTAGCATATAAGTGCCCATACACTATATGAACACTCTGTAGCATATAGTAGACTATATTACAATAACTTGTACATCTTACACGTACTTATTAAATATAGTGCACAGTATTATATTCACAATTCATTGCATGTTATTCATACAAATAGTATATATAGACATATTAATGTACCATATGAATATATAATTACATACTATACATAGTATTCCAGGACTAACAACTCGCATGCAGTTTATTGTAATATTGGATTAGAAATACATATATAACATATATGAAAACAGTATAATATAATATTCAACTATCACAGTCCAGGTAACACTCTGACTGTAAACAGTATATGAGCACTTACATCTCACCTAGTCAGGCACATTCTCATTTTATGACAGCACGTGACGTTTACATATAGACACTATCAGCATCTCTCAATACATCAAAGACAAATACTTCCCGTATTGATGCAGCGTATTAAACAATAGGTGTCTCTTGCAGAAGCCACAAGATGTCTCGGATACATCCAAAAATATATGGACATATACATTCAAATGAGCAGAGTATTTTGTGAGTTATATTAATACTAAACGCACATTAGCAGACAGCTCACAGAGGTATATTATACCACAGCATATGCCTCTTACAGTACATGTAACTCTCAAAGTCAATATACAAGAAATCCATATACCTTTTCTACCTACAGAAAGGCAAACACATTATCCTCCTGCAAAATAATGACATATACACAGGCTCGTTTACCTCTCATCAGATCAGATACACAATTACTACATCTACAGAACAGGTCATGACACACACACACCGATCAGGAGTATACTATATTCTAGATATATAATCATCATACATGTACAACAAACTAGATGAGAGCAGGTCTTCACGTGCACCCTGCACGTCTAGTGATCCATCCAGGCATCATCTGCCCACACCACATAATTACACACAGGTAACCAAATAACTCACATACCCAGAGCTGTAACTCAGCAGCAGAGATTAGGTGACAGACCTATTCATGGGGTGGGCAGAGGGTGCCCCAAGCTCTCCTCCCAGAAACCTGCCCGTACCTTCTTACCCGGCCGTGCGCTGCACTCTGCCAGCTGAGTGTAGGGGCTGCATTGTTTCCAGCGAGAGCACCGGCTGTACTACACCTACAGCAAGCCCGCCACCTGCCGACAGTCCGACGGTACTGCAGGGTCCATATCAAACAGCCTTAAACAACGAGAGTTTTAACCAATTCAAAACCATGATAAAAAAAAGAAGCATTCTCAAGAGAGTACACTGGTCTCACGTTCAATCATACCAATCTATACATACTGCTATAATTATAGATTAAGAGCAGAGTTACCACTCAATAACCACGCACTAAGTTATCTACATTGCAAATTATCCAAATAGGTAGATAAGCGGGTTAAAAACCATAGGCACCATTGGTTAATTTACAGGCATAACAGTGCACACAGAGTCCCAGCCGTTTTCTATAATCTGTTGCCAACCAACCTCAGATCACATTTTCTCTTGTTTTACATAGACCCACAAAGCAGGCAGACAAGAGAGGGCCTTGTCTGTGGGTATAAATACCATTGCTTCTTGTTGAGGCATAAGGTGTGAAGGAGAGGTGAGATCCATACACAGCCTTAGCATCTATAAACTAGCACTCATTAGCATTTCCTCCCATCTCCCAGCTGACGCCAACACTGTGAGTATTTGAGGACTAGGGTGGAGAGGAGATAAATTTAGAAAAGACCCGTGAATCACAGTGTCTATATCCTGTGTGCAATGCATAGGAATACATCGAATGGACTAGATTGTAACGTCAGCAGGTATCCACCCCCTACCCTTTAGATTTTGCATTATATAGGGAGCATTGGGCTTATTGATGTGGATTTACCTCAGGTTTTATCGATGTACAAATTGTATTGTTAGGGCAGTGGTTCAATATTTTCACTTCTAATTACACTGTATTATGGGCATTTTTTTTTCTACACTAAAAATCTGTAGTGGATGAGAATAACAGTAACCCTTATTTTTTATAGTATTGCCTGTTGTACTACTGTTAAAACTACTCTACTCTTAAAATCTCACAGGCTAGATAGAGAAGAGCATCTAAAGTTTTCATTCTCTGGCTGATTTAGAACTGGACACATGTCCATTTGCACCACAAAAAAAACAGGACTTGTTAGAAGTTTGGTGTTTTGCTATGAGAACACCTTAGGCCAGTGGTTCCCAAACTGGGTGCCGCGGCTCCATGGGGTGCCATAGCAGTCTCACTGGGGTGCAGCGGCAAGTGCCGGTGGTAAGCAAGGCGGGGCCAACTTGCTAATTATTTCGGTTTGGGGGTCCCTTGAAAACGTTACGGAGACCTTAAGGGTGCCTCGAACTGAGAAAGTTTGGGATCCACTGCCTTAGGCCATTATTTTGAGTTGAGCTTATCTTTAACCTGTGCCCACTGCTTGGCACTGGTGGATCCAGACTAAGGCAATCAGGGCATTTCCCCCCAGCAACAATCTTCTTACCTTGCGGCCAAGAGGTCCGATCAAAGGGATGGAGGGGTTGGGACCCACCAATCAGATTGAAGAAGGAGCATGGCCATGCTAAATCGTCTTCAGAAAAAGTCTAGGTCCACCCCTGCTGCTTGGAGAGGTGGCTCTTACCTGTGTGTTTAAGAGAGGTCATTTAAGAGGCGTATCTTTGCGGGTCTCCTAGTCCTGGGGGAAGTTTCCAAAGTGGATGATGATGGCAGCCGTATTTAGCTCAGAATATATCTATATACAGTACATTTAAAGTTTTGCATATGTTAATATATGGGCAAATCAAAATATTACCTCAGAAACCTGTGTATGGACACATTTTTGTGTGTCAAACAATTTTATGTTTAAACCAGGCCCTAGTTGTTACAGCACAAAGCGGATCTACAAAAAGTGATGTATGTAAAAGCTTAAGTAAACTACATCTAAAATGTGGTATTGTATATGTAAATGCTACAAATAAGATCTAAAGAGCTATATGACTGAAAGTGTAGTGTTTCAAAAGATATTTGAGCCAATTCATTCTATGCAGACCACACATTCTGTACCAAAGGATGTTCTAATGTAAGTGATTTTTCTGTGATACTCCATAAGGTACTATGAGCAGCTTCGCTCATAGTACCTTATGGAGTATCACAGAAAAATCATCCATAAACACCAATCAGACTTAAAACTGTTCTTTACTATGATCTACAGATTTAAAAAAGGCCTAGGAACAAGTGGCTCTCTAGCTGTTGTGTGGCTACAAGTCTAAGCATGCACCACCACCATAAAGCTTCATTTGCAGTGGTCAAAATAATTTCTCACTCATAAACATCTACAATCTAATACATTACCATCTATTGGACAAATAGCACAAAAAAAACCTCTATTTACCACTAGTCAGAGCACTTTGAATCCTGGCAATCCATTATATGGGATTATAAGCAAAATGAGCAGCACCAAAACCTGACGTAGGAGTGTGATAAAGGATGGACAGATCCAGTAGGTGTAAGTGCAATATAAAGTAATTAAACAAGAGCACTTGTATGAAAATGTGCACTGCAGGCTTCAATAACATATTAGAAATGATCATACATCCTTTCTCAGTTCACTGCTTTCTTATTGACTATTACTGCTGCAGAGCAGGCACTAATGGCTCCAAAAGTGTTGCAGAGCAATTGATATATCTGGTGTTAAGGAGACTAGATGCTAATTGTACCATTTACTCCAGCACAAGCTGGTAAGCCTGGAAGGCATTACAATGGGATGGAATTCATCTGCTTCCTCTGCATGCAAGATCCTGACCGTGAAGATAAGAAAACACACACAACATCAAGTTGTTCACCAGTTCTGTATAAAAGCAATACGTTCCCCTTGTTACAGCTTCATATGAATGCTTTTCTATGCTCTAAGATGGGCTGTTGTACCCTGATGAGTGCAGCAAAAAGGTGATTTTTATGGAGCTAGCAAGTTTTAGCTCTGGCTGATCTGCAAATAAGGAAGGATCAAAGCATCCCTAAGCTTTACACACAGTTTTCTCACCTTAGAAAAAAAAGCTGTCCTCTAAGATCTACAGGCCTCACCTGCAAAATTACCCTTATCCATAACGGCACCGCAAGTCGTTTTATTGTTCTTTATCTCTTCTGCATGAGTAATAGAAATGGGCAATAGGAATAGAGGTCTTAAACTGTGAATGTCAAAAGTTCCTGTACTCTTTGAGGCCCTGTTGCTTAGGCTCCACCGTTTCTTAATCAAGGTGATCATAGTTCTGGAATAGTGGTGGAACTACCATGGGTGCAGGGGACATGGTCACTACGGGGTCCGGCGGTGAGGGGGGGGGGGGTCTGGCAATGTTGGGTCCCACATCTTTGGCTCCCGCAGCGGCATTGACAAGACTCTACTCAAGTTTTGCAATGGGGCCCGATGATGCCATGTTGTGGCCATGCTCTTAGATGATTCTCCTTCCTTGTTACATATGTGGTTTCATATTTTATTACCTCTGTACTCATGAAGTTTAGTTACATAAATGCTGTAAACCCTATTAGGACCCATGATGGTAAATTGCATTTTAGCGCAAGGTACCCCCCTCCCCCACAACCTCAGTTACCCTTCTTCAATGCATTGCTGCTCTCTGCTGCATCTTGTCTTCATTAAAAAAGTCCAACATTTTTAAAATCACAGTAAACTTACAGCTGGAATAGAATGGGAGGTGCCGATTGATTCTATGTTGCAAAGACTACTCTCCTGATGTTGCAGGTCCTGCTTCATTGTCACCCCACTTTTGGTGGGCACACAGATCCACAAGATTCCCAGGGATTCCAGATGAAGGATAGAACCTTTGCCAAACCTCATAGTCCTCAAAAGCTCAGTTTGGCCAGTTCAGCAGGAGCCATGACGCCTTGCTAGTCTTGACATTCCGCTCATGAGACCAGACTCTCTCTCTAGTCCCTCAGTCTTTCATCCAGTCTCTTGTTCTCCTCCCTCAGGGTGGCACTTGTCTTCTGGCTTCCACACTGGAAGTCCTTATCGCTCTGTGCTGGGTCATATATCAGTTGCTGCCCACCTCTGCTTCAGACCCCTGCCAGCTGGATCCATGCTGTCTGCTGTTATAAGGTTTACACAATGGAAACCCCAAAGAAGCCTAATCACAAGTAACTAGCAAGTGCATTGTTCCTGGATCTCAAACAAAGGAGCCTATTCTCTGGAGATCAGACTATTCTTCTTTTGCAGACTGGTATTAGTGCAAGCATCAATTGCATTTAACAACACAATGTATATATCCATAACATAAACCATGGTTTAAATATATACATAAACATAATTGGGGATATCCGAAGAATAGTGGGTCCTGGGCTTTATTTGAACAGGCTGGTACCCACCTCTCCTGTAACCTGGTGAACATTTCTGTGTACCAGGATCACAGAAAAGGGAAATGAGGGTAAGAAGCAATATAGTCATACACTATAATCAATGAGTCCTTCCATAAGGACAGGGGATTCCATTGTGATTGTGAAGTATGCATCATTTTCACTCCAGTGTTCCAAGCTTGGATATAACAGCAGTTTTATTATTTATAACACTTTTGTATGATAAACTTATTACTATGGAAAACATTTATAACCTAAATGAACATGATTCCATTTCCGTCTACATTTTTGGCTAAAGCTATCGTTATATCATTATGAGCGATGACTTTAATTTAGTTTTTTCTCCCAGTGCAGATAAGAAGTGTCACATTCTGCTCCTGCATCAGGAACAAGCACAGGGTTTTACAGAGGAAGCTCTGTATTTGATGTTCACCCCAAAATTTTTGCTCACCTAAATATTTATATTTCCTGTATATACACTGCCCTGGTAGAGACTACATCACACTCTGCAAAGGAGTAAAAGGACTTCAGTAGTGGTAGAAAATGTTGTTACAACCGTCTATTCAGTGTCACTCCTAACATTTCTATTGGGAAGATCAGTATTAAAAATTAAGCCAAGCCACAGACCCAAACTCAGATTTGACGATGCAGAGCCCATTTACTACAAGGTCATTTTGTTTTTCCCGGAGGTTATTACGGTAAATTTTACCCAGCTTTCCGTTAAAAAAAGCAGGTGTTGAAACTACCGTAATAACGGTAAGAGTGCGCTGGCCGCGTCTTTTTTTTTTTACAGTAATGCAGCCAATTGAATTCCCCCCTCCCCCTTTAATGAGGACGACAAGAGCAGTACATTTGCATAAACCTGTTAAAGTTAATAATTAATGAGACAATCGGTCCAAAACTCCTTTCTTCTAGAAAATGGGCCGTCAGCTTCATTGAAACATTTTCATTCATGATGAAGTGGTAACAAGCTTATATGGTATAGCGAAAAACTGCTTGATACAAAAGCCAAACAATTTGTGCAAGATTTGTATGCATACACTGGGCCTGATTCATTAAGGAAAGTAAGGCAAAATTGTTATTTTTTCCCTGGACAAAACCATGTTACAATCCAAGGGGTGCAAATTAGTTTATTATTTTGCACACACACATGCTTGATAGCTTTTTTTTACACTGAAATGCAAAGTTGACCCAGATCACGCCTTACCCCAACTATAAATCTGCCATCACATTATAAATTTGCCTCTCCCCTCCAATGCAACATGGTTTTGCAAAGGTGCAAAGTTACTCATTTTTTTATTTTTTATTTTGCTTTACTTTCCTTAATGAACAAGGCCCACTGTGTTGGTTTATTTTTACTATTTTGTAGCTTTTTCTGTCTTATAATTGAAATTGCTCAAAATCTAAATAAAATTAATGGTGAAAGAAGGGGAAATCAGGAACTGTTGAACTGGACCTTTGCTCTTGTCGGTTTAAATTACAGTGAAGCTGTAATGGAGATGACTAATCAGTAATCTTTAGCCTCTTTCTTCTCTCTCATTCTGCAAATCGCATCTATTTATTTGTTTGTGTACCGTAGAAATGTATTAACTGATGATGAACCAGAAAAGACCAACAAGCAAATCGCCTTTATTATTAAGTCGTTCTTAGAATACTGGTACCATTATATATACGGTTGGACAACAGAGATTTTAAAAACTAACGAGTCCCAGTTGAAAATCTGTGTTTTGCAAGTTCTTTTTTCATTAGGCATCTAGGAAATGGCATAATGATGCAATATAAAACACCTGCGCAAAATACAATGATTAGACATTAAATATTTCAAACTAATATAAGGAAATCTGACTGCTTATTGCTGTCAGTTTTATGACTGAGTAAAAGTATTAAAACCTATAGTATATTGGACAAAGCTGTATGCTTGCCATTCCCATTGCTGAAATTTTACTAATATAGTCCCAAAGCCAGGAGTCCCCATATTTTGTGACAAATGAATTATAGAGAGCTTGCATTCTCCCAGCTTCATGATTTATAGTTATCCTTTAATGTTGGTTCTTGAACAAAATACCCACTTACATCTTACACCACAATACAAATAAACACACAATACTAACAATGATATATCTCTTTAGTCTAGTCATCTGGTGCTTTATGTTTATTGATTGAACAAATCAGAGGGTGTTACCAGGACAGATCACGCCGTGTCCTAAAGTGTCACTATTTTCAAATGTTGAGAGGTATGTAAAACTAAGCATGCATTTACATTATTTTACTTACCTATATTTCCTTTTAATGGCTATGTTTGTATGGAACTGTTTGCTATAGGCAACATTTCCATTTTTTTCAAAACCGCAGTTTAGTAAATATACCCCTTAGTCTCTAGTCTTCCTGGAAGGACTTCTGATATGCAGTCCCTATCTTCTTGGAGGAGCAGGAACAGGACTTATGATATTTAGGGCTCAAGTCATTAAGGAGAGCAAAGTACATAAAAGGAGTAACTCTGCACCTGGGCAAAACCATGTTGAATTGGAGGAGGGAGGTAAATTTAAAATATAGCGACAGGTTTGTAGTTGGGGTAAGGCATGTCCTAGATTAACTTTTATATTTCAGTGTAAAAATAAAGCCATCAAGTATTTGTGTGCTACAGCCAGTATTTAACTTATATGCAAAATAATAAACTAATTTGCACCCCTTGTATTGTAACATGGTTTGTCCTGGAGAACATTTACTCCTTTTTTATGCTTTGCTCTCCTTAATGACTCAAGCCCTTAGTCTCTAATCTTCCTAGAAGAGAATGAACAGGATTTCATATCAGAAGTCTCTAGCCCTCCTGGAGGAAAGCGAACAGGACTTCTGATATGCGTCTCTAACCTTACTGGTGGAGAGGGATCACGGTCCTAGCTTTACTGGAATTCCTTTTAAACAGTCTGCATAGGCTATATGTCTGACACAGGTCCATAGGACCTCACTGCTCTAGATAATTGATTTCTACAAGAGTTTTCACACAATCATCTGTAAATCCGATAACGGCAAGAACTTTCCTTTATCAAAAGGAATTTATGATTTCTAATACCCCTTGAAGCACACTTAAAAACCATGCCCCAGCGCACCATTATGCATATATTTTGTATGGCCTTTGTTTAGCTACTTAATGTATGATGCAGAAAGCATTTTTCATGAGTAATCTTTTTCTGGTTTATGTGTTCTGTGTATGCCGTTGAATAGGATCTGAATAAGCAAAACAAACGTAAGGATGGCTGCGTGACTTGCTGCCATACTTTGAAAGCATATCATGAGGGAGCTATCGAAGAACTTGCCCTCGCTCCTATTGAGGTTGCTCTTATCTCTGTTGATAAATAATTAACCTGGTAATTAAATCGGTTCTTGTAGATAGATAGTGGGGTACGACCATTTTATTCCTTATTTTCAGCAGCATGACCGTTGACTAGTTTTTGATGATAAAACACATAAACATAAAAAAAAAACCTCGTTGTTAATGCTGGCCTTTTAATTCACAAAACATTAACCTATAGCATATGCTTGCTGTTTAAGTACAGTCATACTTGGCTCATTCAACATCAGGGCTGAGAGGAGTTAATAGATTTTAGAGCTGGGGTTGGGTGCTCGCTCTCCTGTGGAGGGCACCTTGCCAAGCTTGATATTCATTTGGTTGTAGAATGTGGGGAGTAAACAGCTCCGTCTCCATGGGAACAAACTCTTCCCCCAGAGCATATTACCGCACAGGGTTTCTGCCAACATGATCCCTACAGTGCTGTGTGTGCACCTTACTGCTTGATACAGCTCTGCTGGCTATTTTTGTGGTGTTCCCTGCCCCCATAGTTCAACTACGACACCTCTAATGTAAGTTTATTAGGGCACTCCATTCCAGATCTAGGCGTAGACACGAGCTGTTCTTTAGGATGTATTTTTAATATATCCACTACAATTGGCACCCTGTAAAGTGTAGATCACTCTCCAAATCTTCTTTGTCAGCCCCAAACTTTTTAAATTTTATTATATTATATTTTATAAATTTTATTATACAGCAAAACGTTTTTCCATCATCATCATCACCATTTATTTATATAGTGCCACTGATTCCGCAGCGCTGTACAGAGAACTCATTCAGATCAGTCCCTGCCCCATTGGAGCTTACAGTCTAAATTCACTAACATACACAGACAGACGACAGAGAGAGAGTGTGAGACTAGGGTTAATTTTGATAGCAGCCAATTAACCTACTAGTATGTTTTTGGAGTGTGGGAGGAAACCGGCGCACCCGGAGGAAACCCACGCAAACACGGGGAGACCATACAAACTCCACACAGATAAGGCCATAGTCGGGAATTGAATCGTATCTGGACCTCGCAGTTCTAGTTTTAACAAAGAAATGAGCCAAACAATAAAAGACTTGGACAACTGAGCTTCAATGTGCATCGTAATATAATATAGGTGCCTATGACTCTAAGGACACGTGTAAAAAGCACACTAAGGGATAACGCATAAAGGTGATGGATTTTATTTACTTATTTGTTGCTGCAAAGAGACAGAAAACAGAAATGTAGTTGTATAGCTTGGTGGCTCAGCACAGGTCACTGGAGAACAGATCTGACCTGCACTGTATCCATTTAATCCATTAAAATTTGGAAATTCCACAGAAAGAGAAAATCGTGAGCTGAAAGAGGGAACCTGTGAAAATGAAAACTAATACCAATGTATACAAATTCCATACCTGCTGGTGAACAAGTGCATAATTTTTTTTCTTTATAGTTTGAGTAATAAAATGTATTTATGGATGTTTCTGTACACGGGGAACTCATCAGTGTCAACCCTTGCATCTGCTCTGTCATGAGGGAGTCTGTCATATACTGATGTCGTCTTGGCAAAGCTTGTCATAAGCATTGAAGCTTCAGTGACAATGAAGAAATATGTGAGCAGGTTGCATTTATTAAAGGTACAAGAATACTTTATTTCTCGTGGCACACAGAGACATCAAGAGGCACACAAGAAGCGTGGAAAAGTGGCGGTGTTGCCCATAGCAACCAATCACTTTCTACAATGCACTAGATAAATGATAGCTAGAATCTGATATATTGCTATGGGCAATCTACCGCAAACACTTGTTTTTGAGGAATCTGGAGACATATGTAGGCAATTGCATATATGTATAAAATGTTAAACTCGGAAGAAATCAGATTTTGACATCAATCAGGGAGGAAATCACATAATTTTTTTGGCAATGTTATTCAATATGCTGTGCACTGGTGTCTGCACTGCCAAAATGGTGGCGTTATGCCCTTATGCGCTATACTCTGGGACGCGCTTCCACAATGAGGTGCTGGGTGAAGTTGCATAGTTAAAATTGTGTGTTTCAGCTATCTTGGCCTTTGTCATGGATAAATGTATATAGTGTAAGTTTGGCAGGTCTTAATGTGTTGGGTCTTACACTGTGGTCTCCATGAGTTCATGTCACAAGTTTCCTATTGGTCCTGATTCCAGTCATGTGATCAACCCTTCATATAACTTTAATCTGTGGGGGAGTTCTGCTTAAATCAATATAGTTCAAGTTGGTAGATGTGCACGTGTGACATGGAGATCAAACACAGATATAAATCATTATGGATGAATATTTGGCCATTCCAGTCTTCCTGCAGGCTTTTTGTGGCTAGCGTTGCTGACTTGTCAATATTCACCTGTAATCAGCATTGCATGTTCTACAGACTTAATGTACTGTTATTGAATGTGTAAGATTACATGATTGTGTGGGGTGTCATCCTCTTCAGTCTGGAATCTTCAATAAATCGATAGCATAACATAATTAAATATCTCTCCCTGGTTTTTGTGTTATGATTACATAGTAAAAACGGATTGACGATGCTCATCTACATGGCATTGATTGGTACCTATTCCATTGCTTAGTGGGGACACCAGTCTGCGGTGCTGCATGGACCTAAATGCTGACTTATGGACGTATCTCTATACATAGGTCACAGTGTGTAGGTGCTTTGCTCGAGAGGCTGCTTGTATTCCTAAGTACAAACCTCCCCATATTACTGAATGTTTGGGTGTCAGTACATCACAGGTGTTAGCAATTCTAATGTAAGATTCTTGTAGGATGGTAAAGGATGCTTGTCAATGACCGTGATGGAATTGGTTTCCCAATTATCCCAATATATATTGATATTGTTACATTATAGCCCCGAATAAAATACTTAAGAACCTATTACATTTATTACTTTTGTGTATAAGTGCTAGTATGCAAGGATATTGTTTAGGGCCTGATTCATTAAGGATCTTAAATGAAGAGGATCCTTATTTCAGTCTCCTGGACAAAACCATGTTACAATGGAAGGGGTGCAAATGAGTGTTCTGTTTTGCACATTAGATAAATACTGACTGTTTTTTCATGTAACAGACACATATCAATTTTAAATTTCAGTGTACAAATAAGCTATCAAGTATTTATGTGTTACATGAAAAAACAGTCAGTATTTAACTTTTATGTAAAACAGAACACACATTTGCACCCCTTGCATTGTGACATGGTTTTGTCCAGGAGACTGAAATAAGGATCCTCTTCATTTAAGATCCTTAATGAATCGGGCTCTTAGTGCTTAGACAATCCATTCACCACACTTTTTACTATAATGTGTCACCTTAGCTGTAAAGAGGGGTGCACTGAATCAAAAGGATTTTGACAAATACAAAACCCATGCCTAATCTGCATATTAAATTTAAGGGGGCCTTGATCAAGGTACTTTGACCAAATCTGACAAAAGATGGTTAGATTTTTCATATGTGCCTCAGTCCCAACATTGCTATTATATCTTCTCGATGTAATTTATTCTCCATTTAATTTCTTGTGCTATTTTATTAAACACTATGAACATTTTACTTGTAGAAAATATGTGTGGTAAATGAGACAAACTGATTTGTATTTGTTGCTCCAGCAAAACATAATTATGTGTAGTTATATCACAGGAAATCAAGATTTAGATATGGTTGATTAAAACAGAGTCTTGCTAGAAGAACCCTAGTTGTGGCCCGATCCCAATCTGAATCCTGGAATCCGTGCATCCTTATTTGTAAAGAGTACGGAAGGGGCCAGCTTTGGGAGGCAGCGAATCATGACTGGAATATCCATTGCGAGCAACCAGATTGTACAAGAGCTGCATTAATTTGCTTTAGAGCAAACGGTTCGCAAGGAAGAATTTCAGTATTGACCAAGTAAGAGGATGACAGTGAAACATCTGAATGCAGCCAAATAGAGGAAAAAACTATTTATTGATAGCATTTTTGTACAGAACATTCCCAGCAAGTCAGATAAATGCTGTATAACATTCAGCCATAGAGATAAGCACTCCATTAACTCAATTGCTCTTCATCCTGCTCCTAAACAGCTCCAGTGTGTTGTATTCAGCAGTTTCATAAGGCAGAGCTATGTGGAGCTGTCCGCTGTCTGCGTGGTGCTGAATTCCACTTGCAGTACAGCAAAGTTCCTTCTGTGTATAATTTACATAGGATTATTACACCCAGATAAAACTCTGCACGTAAGCCTCAGCACATTCACTGCGCCAGGGACACAAATGGGTTAAGTCTAAATTAGCAGTTGTGAAAACATTGTTAAATGAACATGCAGCACAAAGCTACAGTCTTGCTAGTTAAGTAATTATGCCTTGCATAATGTGCTATTATGCTACAGTAAGCATAGGATTCATGTGCTCTGGACAGACGTGGGATCTCTCTATTTTACTAACTCGCTCTGTGTTTCTTCAGCCATTGCAGAATGTTAGGGATTCTATTTTTCTTTGGGGGTCATTTGAAAATGAACAGCACCATGCAAAGTTCCCACAGAAGCTGTTATGACATTACGCGGCTGTTTTTGCGCAGGGTGCATTTGTTTTTATGTCGCTGAGTATGGGTTTGAGTGTTGCTTCAAGGGTCAGGGCCGTAACTAGGGTTGTGCAATAGGGGCGACCGCCTAGGGCGCAACGCTGAAGGGGGGCACAGTTTTTGGAATATTTTAGGTTCATTTGGTTAAAATTGAGGGCTAGGTGGGGGCAGCAATTGAGGGCTAGGGGGGCGGCATTTGACATTCTCGCCCCATGCGCTAGAATTTTAAGTTACTGCTCTGTCAAGGGTCGTATTTGCTGAGGAGGATTTGTTGCCAGCTTGGGGATTTTCATAGGGAGATATTTTCAATTACTGACTGGAATAAGTGCTGGAATTTCTAAATATTTCATTTTGTGGAATAATATTAAAAGGAATAACAAGGGGTAAAAATAATGCATAGTTCTCTGTAGGTCAATGTATGTGTGTGTATATGAATATATATATATATATATATATATCATACTTGCCAACTCTCCCGGGAGATATCTGGGAGACTCCCCAAAATGACGCGGTTCACGGTGAATGGCGTTATTTTGGCCCTTAGACAAAACGACATTTCCGTCGCGGGGGGGTCTGGGGGCAAAATGCTGCGATTGGCCGCGGCCCGCCCCCTCTTGCCCTCCAGGCACGCCCCATCTCCCGGACAAAGCAGGGAGAAAGTAGGTAAGTATGATATATATATTAATCAGGCAAAAGACCCGAGTTTTGAGAGGGCCACTAGAAGTTGTCATACATTACTTTACGTTATTTTGCTGTATATATGCAAGAAAATAGCTCAGTGCACATATATGAATGTAGTCAAAATTACAATAAAAGAAAATATACACATAAAAATAAAGGCAGCCTCAGATTCCCTTTACTTTCCTCAGTTATATAATAGTCAAATAAGGGTGAAATGACCACTATATTAGGGTAAGTATTCACATGAATCAGGGGGTTCCCAGTGTGACAGTAGGCAATGCTCCGAGCTGCCTTTCTTATTGTACAAACTATGCATGCTTGATTCACACAAGGAAGATGCATTGCTGAAAGTGTTTGAGCACATGAACCGTGAAATTGTTTTTTTGGGGCGTATGGTTCTATTTATGCAATATTTGCACTGTGCTGTGCTTTTTTTCACTTTTAAAATGCCCTCCATTGAGACCTTGTTTTCCAGTTATGCTATGCTCTTTCTTAAAACAGTTATATGTTCTGTCATTTGGGCCAAGATACTTTCTTTTGTACATTTTCTTGTGTCGCTCTCCCTTCTTTATCTATCACTTTCTCTCTCGCTCATTTATCTGAAGCATTCCATACATTTTATTTATTTCCAAATGCATGATTTAACCTGTCAACTTTCATTTTTTTTCTTTCTTTTAGCTGACCTTAGTCCTTCAAATTATTAAGGCGATGATGAAAGATAAATGGCTTTTATAGTGATAGGAAGGGATAGTGATGAATAGTTAGCTGGAATGCGCAAATAGTTGTCATTTGCAGGCATGGTAAATATGGAGAAGTAGTGTTACTGTTTCTTATATCCTCAGTGTGATGTCACACTTATTACTGCAGATATTGATTAGTTTGCACATAGGTTAGTGTGTCAAGACTATTGAATTATTAAATTTAGATGGAGAGTTTTGTGCTCAAGATAACGAGTGTATCAGGCGTACCACATTCTTATGGTTTAAGCACACATATGTAAAAAATAAATATTATTATTTTGCTGGAGGGTATGTGATAATGAACTGATAGGGCTGGAGAGGGCATATTTCAGTAGGTATGAGGGTCTGCAGATCCTGCAAGGCCATACAATTACAATCAGTTTGGAGGAGTAGGTAAACAGCAATATTTTGGATGTCTTTTCTTTTATTTAAGTGTAGAATGTAATGGAAGTATGTATATGAACAGATCAACACCTGTAATTGGGGGGAAAATGTCCCATTGATGTAAGCACTTATTTAATATGAAACTGGCGATCACATAAAGAGAAGCAAATTTTCTAAGGTTTTCTTTTAATGCTTTTATACCCCATTCATACTGCACCAAAATCCCGGGTTTTTGCCGGGGCGAGCTCAAACGACCCGGGTCTTGGTGCAGTATGAATGGTACAAGTCAAAAATCCCGGGTCTAAAAACCCGGGTCTTCAACCCGGGATTTATCGAGGGGTAATTCCCGGGTCGGACCCGGGTTGCCTGCACTATGAATGGTGCAACCCGGGTTTTTCAACCTGGGTTGCACAGAAAACAAGCTGATTGGCTCACAAAAGTGAGTCGTCGGCCATAATGAAAAGTAATGGGGAAAACAATCGCCACCCACTTTTGCATCATCTTTATGCGTCAAAAAACCAGTCACCTTTCAATGACATCATCATTTTTCAGCCAATGAAAACTGCTCTGGTGATGACTCCCACAAATTGCCAGGGCACAGACTTGTGCAGTATGAATGGGGTCAACACGGGAAATTCCCGGGTCCGAGGTGCAGTATGAATGGTGTTTCTGAGCTGGGACGCTCCGAGCCCCGGCAAAAACCCGGCTTGAAAAACCCGGGATATTGCCGGGGCGGCAGTATGAAAGCGGTATTAGTGTAGTATCGTCAGTCGGCAACCTAGACATAGGCATAGGGTTCAGTGGCTACAGAGACAACGTTACTGTATTACCAAGCATTTGTCACCTTTCATTATTGCTGTTCCGCAGTAGCAGAGAAATGTACTAAGGGACATTTGATGGTGTCACCGTACCTGTGCTCTTCCTCTCAGTGTGCATTGTGGTCATACTGATGGGGGAACAAGATTGCCATCAGCAACACTTAGTAGAAGTCGTGTCCTCTATGTCCTATTACACAAAGCTCCTCGCACAAGAGGCTGACCTGTGGATGAAAGAAAGGGGAACTGCTGTTATATAATGTGGGTGATGTATAATATGCAGCATGTGGGCACCTCTGGTATAATAAGCATATGTGAGAGGCCCTACTTGAGTGAAAATGCGCCTGCTCATAGTACACTCATACACACACAGGAGGTCACAATTGAGGTCCTCAAAACCATGCCTAGGGCTTTATTTTCAATAGAACTATATTGAAGGAGATATATATGTTCATCGTTTTTTTTTGATCTTCCAGTGCTAATTACAGCTGCACAATAGATATATATATATATATATATTAGATGTATAACCTCTATATATCATTTTACTTGCTACAGGACTGCTGCTAATCTTGACTACAGGTCAGACTAGGAGCAAAAACATATGCAAGTAGAACCATGTTCCTTAAATCCTGTGAAACCAACAGCACAGAAGAAACAAAGTAACATAAACGATTTATTTCAACAGGATCTGATTAGATATTGTACTAAATATGGGTTATAGATGTCTATTTCATTCACAACTGTAGATCATTATCATTTGTTCCTTCGTATCCATCCCTGAAAATGTTTCCGCTATGATTAAACATCAGGGGGTAAATGTATCAAACTTTCTAATAAGGAAAAATGGAGATGTTGCCCATAGCAACTACTCATATTCTAGCTTACATTTATCTAGTACAATCTAGAAAATGATAGCTATATAAATTGGTTGCTATGGGCAACACCTCTGCTTCTCCTTTTAAGAAGGTTGACATATTTACCCCAGGTGAAGATGGATTTATCGAATTATTTCATGTACGCACCTCAACCTCTAGCAAACTTCCATTAATATACCCATCCACCTCCTTAACAATCACATACATTCTTCCATTTTGTCAAATTGAACTCTCCATTCATGTCATTTATCCAGTAACACAGTTTTCACCTTAGATCCATCCAAATCAACCCTGGAAAAGTAATGATAATTATCTCAATCTGAATGCACCCGTAGAAAATGTTTTTGTTCTTTTTTCTTAATATAAAAATCTGTTTTGTAAATGTTTAAGCACAGTTTAATGTGTATAGAATGTATATTTATGTTTACTGCTATACATTGCGTAATAGAACTAGGATATTTTTGTGGCAAATAGTATCACCAGATTTTTTGTTTAAATGTCAAATATCAACTGTAAACCCTGTTTGACATAAACATAACATGACCATATATTCTGAAGCAACACACACAAATTCATACACAAAATGCAGTGTTTCAGGGGCGATCCCTCTTTGTCAAGCCTCCTTAGAGTCTTATGTATTGGAATCTTGAGAAGGGTACTTCTAACCCAAAATGTTCCTTCCTGTTTGAGTTCTTCATGGAATAAAATAAGCCAAATTATCCTTTAGTTGACTGCGGCACAATTTATGCTCTTGATAATTTAAGAGCTTCCTGGTGCCATTAACCTTAAATTAACAGCCATTCATCTCGGGTGTTATATTGGAAGTTTAACCCTGTAGAACACACGTGTTACAAGTCTTTGTGTTGGCTATATTATCCATGCCCATGTTTGCATTCATCTGAAAATAAAGAACCTTTTGTTGAATTAATGAATAAAAAATGTAAATGAAGGAATTTTGTGAGTATTTTCAAACTAAAACTAGGAACAAAAACATTTGCAAACTTATGGAATATACATAGAATATGCTAACAAATTATTACCATTAATTATGTTCTCTTCCAGCAGCTAATAAGGGGTTAATCTTCCCTTCCAGCTGAATCAGGGCAGAAATCAAAACACCTCTAGAAGGTACATAAGACTACTCCCCCTTCGCACATCATATATTATTATTATTATTATTATTATTATTATCATCATTTATTTGTTAGTCGCCACAAGGTTTCTGCAGCGCCGCACATAGTACAAACAGTAGACTATACAGGGTATAACCGTGCAGAACAATAAACAAAAAGTACCAATACTTCAGAAACTCCAGGCAGGCAGATGCAATAGACACGGAGCAGAAGAACGGGTGAGGAGACAGGAGGGAAGAGGGCCCTGCTCATGCGAGCTTACATCCTAAGGGAGGGTTAAACAGACCAGGCACAAAAGGGGCCAGTTAAGGGAATGGGAGAGAGGGGAGAATGAGTGGAGGAGATGGGGGTTAAGTGGATGGTTGGTAGGCTTTGAGAAAGAGGTGAGTTTTGAGTGCACGTTTGAAGGAGCACAGAGTAGGAGAGAGGCGGATGGAGCGAGGGAGGTCATTCCAGAGAAGGGGGGCTGCACGGGAAAAGTCCTGGATTCTGGAATGGGAAGAGGTGATCAGAGAGGAGGAGAGGCGGCGGTCATTGGCCGAGCGCAGGGAGCGGGCGGGAGTGTGAATGGAGAGGAGGTTAGAGATATAAGGGGCAGTAGAATGTGAGAGAGCCTTGTAAGGCGTTTGAAAAGAATTCTGTAGGGGAAGGGGAGCCAGTGAAGGGCAAGGCAGAGAGGGGAGACAGAAGAGGAGCGGTGTGAGAGGTAGATGAGTCTTGCGGCCGCATTGAGTATAGAGCGGAGGGGGGAGAGACTGTGTTATTCTACTATACTTCTATATAGAAGTATAGTAGAATAACACAGGGATGTGAACTAGGTTACCATGAAGGAAACACGGTTATTTTCTCTTCCTTTCCCATGGCAGCAGATATTAAGGGGTCATAGCCAAGCAGTTGATTCAATTGGTGAGCCCCTATTCAGTTAAAGTCCCAAAATGCTTTTTTTTTTTTTTTTTTAACACCACAGGAATCTGAGCGTTCGTCTTCCAAAACTTGTGTCTGCATTAATTAATATTATAGTGTTTAGAAAAGTATCTACAGATGACCATCCTGCAGCCTTTCTGATCTTGTAGGCCTCTTGGATACAAGACTTATCCCATCTGGAATTAGTGGCCTTAGTGGCATTCCTTAAAAATAAGCCATTGCTTTGTCTTCCTATGCGCTTCCGTCCAAAATGTGCAGTGCTCAAACCAGGGGCAGCACAGTGGCTTAGTGTTTAGCACTTCTGCCTCACAGCACTGGGGTCATGAGTTCAATTCCCGACCATGGCCTTATATGTGTGGAGTTTGTATGTTCTCCCTGTGTTTGCGTGGGATTCCTCCTTGTGCTCCGGTTTCCTCCCACACTGCAAAAAACATACAAGTGGGTTAATTGGCTGCTATCAAAATTTCTCTCTCTCCCCTGTAAACTCCAATGGGGCAGGGACTGATGTGAATGAGTTCTCTGTACAGCGTTGCGAAATCAGTGGCGCTATATAAATTGATGATGATGAAATCCAGACAGTGACATTTTTCTTTCTTTGGACACTTGAGGGTATATTTACTAAACTGTGGGTTTGAAAATGTGGAGATGTTGCCTATAGCAACCAATCAGATTCTTGCTGTCATTTATTTAGTACATTCTACAAAATGACAGCTAGAATCTGATTGGTTGCTATAGGCAACATCTCCACTCTTTTAAACCCACAGTTCAGTAAATATACTCTTTGGACATAGGGAAGGGAGAACAATTTCCTGATTTGCATGAAATTCTGATACTACCTAGGGGAATAAAACAGGATTTGTCCTTATCCTGAAATATATTCAGAAAATGTTCCTCTGCCCGGAGTGCAGAAATTGTTGGAGAAGATTGAATCACCACTAAAAGGATCACTTTCAATTCACAAAACTTCAGGGAGATTTCCTGTAAAGGCGCTTATGGTGTCTCCATGAGGACATCTAATACCAGATATAGATCCAATGGTGCCAGAGGATGTTGAGATACTGGGCTTATTATTTTTGCTCCCTACATGAATCTTATGACAGATTTATTTGCTGTGAAGTTTTTTGTGTAGTAATGTCACGAAGGCAGAAATCTGTATCCTCAGTGTGTTCCCTGCCAGACTTCTCTAAGCCTTCTTGCAAAAACTCAAGGATTTGGCTGATAGAGGAACTAATTGCTGTTATAGTATTATAAAGTGCATCAGTTGGTAAAAATCTTGCAGATTGTGTAGTACACTTTGGATATGGACTGTTTTATGGCTCTTTTTCCACATTAAATGCCATAAAAAACGCACAGAGGTCTCTGTACAATAGTTACTGTAGCAAGTCTGTATAAAACCCATAATTAAAATGCAGATATGTATGAAATTAGTATTTTTACTTGTACAATAATGTTAATGTTACTTATACAATACTGGATCTTGAATAACAATCTTACACACCGACTATACGGATATTGTATCATCTATGTGTAGGTACATTAATTTATATTACTAACTAACTGAAGTACCCGGTGTTGCCCAGGTTTAAATCTTCAAGTTATTAATAAATTGTATGGAATTGTCAACCTTTTGAAAATAATTAGCCGCTTAGCAGCTCTTCCAACACATCCATAGGGGGGCTGCCTGGTGTTGTTTATGTTTTTATATTACAGTAAATGTCATCCAAATCCATCCAGTGGAAGGCTCAGAATAGGCTCCCTGGGTCAAAGTTCTGCCCAGCGTACACCAACAGGAGGTCCGACCAGGACCCTAACCCCTCTAAAATATGGCCAGTATTCAACTAGACCACCTCATGTTGGTTTCATCACAATCGGTGCAGGGGTGTCTGAATGCATAACCGAATAGACAAACAAACAGACCAATGATTTTTATATATAAGTTTTCTTCATAAATGTGTACAGGTATCTTCCCCATGTATGTGTGTGTATACGTTGTGACAGAAGCACTGGGAAAGGACTGAATGGCCTTGTGTACATTAAAACTTCAGAGAGATTGTTTGTGTGTGGGAAAAGCTTTGAAAATGTATTTCTCAGCTGTATTAAAATATGGTAATGGTCCCTGGGGTTATGAATGGAGAGAGAGGGCAGGCTCCATTAATCAGGCCTATTGCGGGTCTTCTGGGCCTCCAGCCTAAGCATAGACTGGGTGTTTACATCCATCTCCATCTCTTTTTTTTGCATAATTTTGGTACCAACATCATGCCAGGGGGCAGAGCAGAGGGCAGCAACCTGTGGACCCACCAGTTGCGAAGCCTGAACATCTTTGTGGGGGTCCTTGGTGAATATCAGGTGTCTACTCCTTGCTTCTGTTTCTGCCAGCACAATCCCTTGGCTAACAATAAGGAGTCCACAACTACAGACATTACCATGACACAAGCACTAGCATGAAAAACAGGCTAATGGTTGCCAGCTTTGGGTGTCGAAAACTATACTTTCCAGCATCCAAATTACTGAGGACAAAAGAAATTACAGTGCCTGCCAATCAGGTGGAGCTTGGTGCTAAAGGAGAGAAGGAGAAGCATGGGAATGTGTCATTAGAGGAGGTACACAGCCATTGCTGAGACTCGCACCATATGCTGAGGAGCTGCCGAAGCTTGAGATGCAGGGCAGCCACAGGTATTGAGCCTACCAGAAAAGAATGAGCGAAAATGCTTCAGACACAGGCAGAATAGTGTAGGGTGTTCACTACAGAAAAAGAGTATAGGAGATGAGGACTAAAAATCCCTTAGACAGAGCTGTAAGTCTCACAGAGAAACCTGCACACTTAAGAGAGAGAGCTACCAACCTTACAGAAAGGGCTGCCTGTCTTATCCAAAAAGCTGCCAATTTATCAAAACTAAGTCCCAAAGTAACAGAGTCCAGTTTCTGCCCAGAGGAACAGAGGTAGGGCCTGCGCAGAGGTCCAGCAAGAGTCCAGAATTGTTCCAATTGTATACAAATTGTATGGTTTCCTTTCCATTGTTTACGGTTCCTCTTGCTGCTATGAATTTTACAGCTGAATTGCCTTTCATAGATGAGATGTTGTGCTCAATATAGCCATACTGGAGTAATCTCACCTGCCAACATCAATGTATCTCCTGTAACTCAGTGTAACAGCAGGGGTACTGAGGATGTTCAGTTAAAACCTTGCTGAGTCTCCATTATTAAAGTATGCAGCATCTATAAAGGTAGTGGTTTGACTCCCAGAATAAATTAGAAATCGGTGAAAACAAAGTGCTCTCTTTTAAATTAATGAAATATGTGTACAAGTGAATAAAATAATTTGTGCTGCTAGGACTTACACTGTGCTGACACATATTGATATATATTGTTTGTATTCGAGTGCTCGACTTAACTGTACTGGCACCACTTTCTCAAACAATTTTATTCCTATGTACATATAATTCATTGATATAAAGAAGCGCACCTTGGTTTCACTGATTCATAAAGGAGTCACAGGAGAACCATTCATGCCTCTGATATGTGTTTAGATCTGGAAACCTTGAGGGCACATTAGTCCGTGTTTGCTGAGTAAAGAAATACTGCAAGGCACCATGCTCAGAGCTAATTGCTACTACTGTAGTCAGATGCTTCACTTGAAATACCTTACACTACCAGGACTAGCCCCCCTTATCCCTAAAATGTAACAGTGCTCATTGTCCAAAGGACTACTTCTTTCTGTTGTATTTATTTGCCCTTACTGTTATTCAAGAGAGAGTGCTTCTTGGTGTTCATGAATTCCAATTGTTATATGAACTGGGTACACAACCCACCTCCCTGTCATTATTCAAATTTATTGTTTTTGGACTGCAATCCTCGTTATCTTCTTCAAAGTGAGCGTTGTTTTCTTCAGTCTTGTTAACACCAAGAAACTTATTGCTATTATTTCTAGTTGTTATCTTTTTAATTTTTATTGCAAAGGTTGCAATAAATCTTATATGTACTTCAGCAGCACATATACTAAAATTGGAACGATACAGCGAAGATTAGCATGTCCCATGCGCAAGGATGACACGCAAATTCATGAAGCGTTCCATACCTGTAGATACAAGCAACAGTGACAACTCTTTTAAAGTTACGTTAGCCTGTGATCTTGGCAGAGCGTGTAATTTGTAACATGTTGCTGGTACCCAGCATTGTTATAGATAGCCAGAATAGAGTGACAACACTGCTTAGTGGCCATGTGCAGGTATTCTAACTGTAAACCTACAAATTCACACTGGTTACTATTGTTCACCTATTTATTTGTTATAAGGTATTGCTTATGTCAGCTGTCTTCAGATATTGTAATAGATATTTGTGGCGACTTTGTTGTATATCTAATGACTGCTACTCTCTGTTGAATTCATGTATGACAATGTATATTGTATGTAACCTTGTAAAGCAATCTCAATGTGTGCTTTGCTAGATGACATGAGTTTGAACTTATGCAAGTACCATTAATCTTTTGAAACTAGCCAGGCCCAAGATAGATAAGGGTCTTGGGAGTTTGAACCCAAAGTTGTAAACCATCTAGCCCAGCAAGAAGGAGCAGAGGTGAGAACTTATGGTCTTGTGAACATTCCGATCTCCAGACATCCCTAGCTCACTTTGAAGCCCTGTGACATTTGGGAGATCAATCTGTCTTTATTGACAGATAAACTCCAAAGGTGGGGGGGGTGAGGGTTACGAGGAAAAAAAGGTTTAAAATCTTCTCCTCTTCTACATCAAATCGTTCATTTCTTTGAGGGAGTCTGTCAAGACTGAAATGTGTCATTCTTCGCAGCGTGTATTCCTCACACGCCAATTCCTGAACTTGTAAGTAGGGATTCTGGTTTTATTTCCTAATTTATTTTCTGAAACTTATGTGCAACCCATTGTATGTCTGTTTTATTACCTTTTTGTAAATAAGCCTTGGAAATATTTTTCAGATTAAACATATTTAATCTAGCATAATTCTAAGTGATTCTTTCAGAATTTACAACGCCCAGGGAGGCTCATGCTACATGTGTATGTGATTTAAGTGTGAAACATTAATAAGTATTTCTGGTGAACGTAAGGACACCATAATAAATCCTTTGTGGTGGCAGAAAAGGTGTATTCATTGCTAAGTGAATAAGGTGACGCCAGTCACGGCCAGCTGTTCCAATTGCTGTATCAGGGACAGGCTGGGCGTTCGTGACAATATTATCTTCATATATGTTATTACTGTATACGAAGTGAAGGGACAATATGGAATAGATTTTATGGTCTGAGCAAAATTAAGATCACATGGGTTTTACATAGCAAAATAATGATAATTTCCAGAAATTTACAAAAGTTGTTTTTTAAAAATAAAATATAATATACTGTTATTAGATAACTACTTACACTATGTGAATAAGCTATGCTGTGTGAGTCAACCATACTCACACAAAGTGTTCTACTATAAATAACGTATGAGTGTTGCAGGCTTAATGTGGCAAAATTTCTTTTTGGCTTTGTGTCAAAATCAAGCATTTGGAAACCTATCTACAAATCCACATAGGCAGCAATGAAACAAACACATGGCAGGGAAATGACCACAGGAAAATGAAATCTACAGTTTGTATTGTTACTACTGTGCTTTGTATTTCATTGCTGTCCATGTGGATGTGCAGGCAGTATAGAGATCTATAGCACCCTTTACTCTACCTATACCATGCTCCTTTTTGCACACCAACATAAGTATGTGTGTGAGCCCTAATAATTTCACTCTGAAACACTATCTTTCAAAAAATGTGATTTACCCTAGACCTGGTCTAAGATTTCCATTCCAGGGGGTATATTTACTAAACTGCGGGTTTGAAAAAGTGGAGATGTTGCCTATAGCAACCAGTCAGATTCTAGTTTTCATTTATTTAGTACATGCTACAAAATAACTAGAATCTGATTGGTTGCTATTGGCAACATCTCCACTTTTTCAAACCCGCAGTTTAGTAAATATATCCCCAGCTGTGTCTGACATCATGGGCATAATACATTTTGGAGAAAAACAAACCTCCCCCCTACAAAGAATAAATATCTGACTGTGCCTCCAAAAACTCAATCTACTCTGACTACTACGGTGTACCACTTGCGAACTCTATTGAACTTGCAATATACGTGAACAAAGTGCATCCATATAATTTACCTATGTTTGATCAATGTAGTACGAGTGCAATATTTTTAAACAGTTTTTATTCTTTTCCAGCTGACTAAGAGCTGATGCAACCTTCAAGGACTCAAGCCACAGTTAGAAGCTGTCAGCCTCCATTATCTCAACCCCGCAATCCACGGCCCCCACACCCAGTTATCTTAAAAACAAAATTAAAAAAGCCGGAAACATTTTCAGTTATTTATAAAATTTATGAAGTTCAATCAATTAATTTTATTTGTTTCGTTGAAAAGTTAAATAAAACATTTTTGTTTTTAGTTTGACAAGTTTGTGTGTGTTTGATTAATGTTGGATTTATGGCCAGAAAATGTGTATAAAGTTTTATTTCCCAGAAAACCCCCCCCCCCCCTCCCCCCAACAACAAAAATCTTAGGGAAAACCCCACGTTACTATTGCCTTTACGAGCCTGGTGACACTATAGAAGTTAATCCTGCAGCATGGGGTTTCTCTGCCATAATAACAACCAACCTAAGACTGATCAGCAACAGACTGGATTCCCTAGGAAGATGGAGCCCCGCCCACAAAAAATTGCCTTTCCCCTCCAGCACTAGAGCTCTTCCCACACCCCTTGGCAGTGGGTATGGGTTAATATTAATTGAATGATGCTTAAAAACATTTTGTCCCTGGTGCACTACAGGTCCCACCATGGCCAGGCTGCCATTAAGTGTTTGGGTATGCTGGGACTTGTGGTACCACAAGCAGGGCTGCCAAGAGGAATTCAGGGCCCCGGTACAACAAATTCATGGGGCCCCCTCTTATAGTTCAGCAAGCAAAAAAAAAATTCATGGGTATGGTCGCACAATTGGGGGCGTGGCAATGCACCGTTGGGGCGTGGCTAGCAGAATAAAATCAATAGGTCCTGAATTCCGCGGAGCGTGACATTTGTCCAAAGCATTCCTGACTTTCAGGACATCTAGCACCCTTGTGTAGTATAGGAAGAATGCAGTGTGCACACAAAGAGTTCAGTCTTGGCCTGCGCCCACTGGACTCACCAAACATTGACATTGTCCCTACTAGAATCACAACATTTCACACACTATGCTGCTCTGTCCTACCTGTTCTTCTCACTTTTACCACATGTGGCTGCAGATTTCTTTAGTTGCGGCTTGTCCGGATCCTGGAATGTTGGAGGACCTATTTGGAAAAAAAATGGCTACATTTAGAAAATTACAGCCAGCCCCACCGTTAAATCAATAACATCCATTATTAATAATTAGGCCTTCCTCCAGCCCCAACATTAAAATAGTATTCCCATTACCCCGCAAACAAAATAGCAGCCATTAATTAGCCACCATCTACCTCACACACACTACATTGCCAAAAGCTCCGTGCCATCACACACACATTACTGTGCCCCTTTATCATCACCACGCTATGCCCTCTTATGTTCACACTGCGCCTTCCATGCTGCCTTTGCCCCTTTCTTTAACCCCCTGTGACATGCTGCTTGTCCCTCTTTTCTTTAACCCCCTGTGCCATGCTGCTTTTGTCCCTCTTTTTTTAACTCCTCTGTCATGCTGCTATTGTCCCTCTTTTTTTAACCCCTCTGTGTCATACTGCTATTGTCCCTTCTTTTTTCAACCCCTTTGTGTCATGCTGCTATTGTCCCTTCTTTTTTTAACCCCTGTGTCATACTGCTATTGTCCCTCCTTTCTTTAACCCCTGTGTCATGCTGCTATTGTCCCTTTTTTTAACCCCTCTGTGTCACACTGCTATTGTCCCTCCTTTCTTTAACCCCTTTGTGTCATGCTGCTATTGTCCCTCATTTTTTAACCCCTCTGTGTCATACTGCTATTGTCCCTCCTTTCTTTAACCCCTTTGTGTCATGCTGCTATTGTCCCTCCTTTCTTTAACCCCTTTGTGTCATGCTGCTATTGTCCCTCCTTTCTTTAACCCTTTTGTGTCATGCTGCTATTGTCCTTTTTTTAACCCCTCTGTGTCATACTGCTATTGTCCCTCCTTTCTTTAACCCCTTTGTGTCATGCTGCCCCCCCCCCCCCCCCGTTTTCCTCCCTTCACTTACCTTTACTTCTCTCTTGCTTCTTGTCTTCTCTGCTGCTCTGTGTTCCATTGCTCCAGACTGACTGAATGCTGGGCGTGACATGATGATGTCACACCCGGCATTCAGTCAGCCTGGAGCAATAGAGCACAGAGCAGCATAGAGGAGGGACACCGGCGCCGCAATCACGTGAGTATGGTTTTTTTTTTTTTTTTTTAATACCCTGCCCCCCCCCCTCCCCCCCCCGCCGAAAAAAATAAGAAAAAAAAATTAGTTTTGAAAAAAAAAAAAAAAAAAAAAATATTTGTCGGCGCGAGGGCCGGGGCCCCCTGACATGCCCGGGCCCGGGTAATTAGTACACGCTCCCCCCCCCCTCTCGGCGGCCCTGACCACAAGCACCAGCATTCCAATGGCTGCCAGGCCATGCTGCCACTTGGGAAACCACGAGTGGAGTGTCAGCATGCCCTGGCACTATAGCGCACCAAATAAATATGTAAATAAAACACAGACTCGAATGTAAACATTATTTTTATATAAATAAATACACCCCTACACAACCCACATCTACCATCTTTATTGCTAACTCAAGGCTGTTAGATCTAAAATTCTGACCCAAGTCTGCCTGTGGTGTCAAGTATATCTGGAAGCGCTTCAATCAGCTGGAGAGAATTGACACAGACCAAGTTCTGTATACAAGGAATATTCTCTAGTTTATTGATACAAAGATACAGGTTTTTATAGGCTACTGAATAAATGAATCCTACGTCATATGCATACAATAGTTTATACCACTAGTTTATGAGAAGCGCTACTGATTAACTTTCTCACGTATTCTTGAGGTGTTTACTTTTCTCCCCCTTCTAAGGACAGATGAGCCTATTATTTCTTATCTCAAGGGGAGTTGGAGATATGCTATGTGCAGCACCATGGATACAGCTCCCATACTACCAGCTGGATATGAAGCTCATTATTGTTTTCATAACTGGTTACATTCTTCAGGTGTTCTCTATTAGTTCAACTTCAAGGCCATAGGCTCACATATTGCAAAACTGCAAGTTAACAGAAAAATGAATAATCTCTTCTAGCAAATAATATTTCTATACAAGTTACAATAAAATGGCTGAACAAAGGCCTTATGAGGCCTTAACAAAAAATCATATTTAACATTTCCCATCTTTTATTCAATTTTCGACCCTTTCTCCTCCTACCTACCTAATCCTATCTATAGAACCACATTCTTAATAAGCAGGTACTTATACACATGTAGGAGGCCACATGCATAGAGTTGGTCCCCTTAGGAATCTGTCAACTCATCCCCCACTAATAAGCCTGTGATCCTCCCTGTCCTAACTTGATTTATGAGGAGATGCATTTTGGCAAATGTCCATGTCTAGAAAAGATGGTTTCTTAGAAGATGGTTTCTTAAAAGATGGTTTCTTAGTAGGTAGTTAATGAGTCTATAGTAGTTCTGCAGGCCTTGCATGTCCTTTGTTCAATCTTTAGTAGTTTCTTGTTGCAAACTCTGCAGTTCTTTGGCTTTGCTAGTCCAAATAATTCATGACACTCATAGTCTGGTCAGGTTTCAGAAGTAATTTCTGTGATCATCAGAGGTTCGGGATTTTCAGTGGTTCCCTTTTTGGAGAGACAACAATCAAGTGTCAGTAACTTCTTAATCAGCCATATATTTAGTTTCATTATCACCTATACGATCAACAGGATTGCAAAACCATTTGCTACTAATGCCAATATTTCCAATATCCAACATGAATCATTACTGACAACTTTACCAATGAGGTTATGCATCTGCACAAAGACATTTTCAGAGTTTACTCTACTATGAGTGCAAATTGTTGAGCACTCCTTCCCATATGTTTCTCACAGTGGCATAGGCAATATGTCACTTAACTGTCTGTTTCATACTGGGTTAGGGAGGCCTTAATCCCTACTTCAGTCACAATTATTCTGGCAAGACATATCAATACAATGAGACAGTCATTTCTATTTATCAGAACAAGACTCCCCTGATTTGAAGACTTTGCAGTGTTATGCGTGAATCCAGGTGTCTCTTTCCTGTACTTTCACTGCCATGGGAGTCGTCAACAGGACTTGATAAGGACCCTTGTATCTGGGTTCAAGACTTCTCCTGATGTGCTTTCTCACGACCACCCAGCCCCCCAGGGTGCAGTTTATGGGTACCTGTATCAAAATTAGGGTTTGCAATGGAGGAGAATATTTGACCATGTATTTCAGTTAGTTGTTTTAAGGCAACATAATTCAACAAATCACTATATACATGGTGTAGTTGCTATGGAAAATAACAGCCTGTTCTGTTTGCTGTGCCAAACAATATCTCATATGGTGTTAAACCTGTGTCTTTCCTAGCAGTATTTTTTACTGAGTGCAGGTAAACATGAGATCCATGGCAGACCTGTTTCAGCCATTATTTTCTGCATTTTCAATTTCAGTGTACCATTAAGGCGCTCCATACATCCTGAACTTTGGGATCTGTAGGGGATGTGATAGTTTCTGGAATCCTTGCCCCGTAAAGTGTATACCTCTGTCACTTACAATGACCTCTGGTACACCATATCATCAGATTACCTCATTCGCAATTTTCTTGGCTAATGCTTTAGCATTTGCTTTTCTATACAGCCATGTCTCCAGCCAGTGACTAAAGAAGTTGACACAGACAAGCACATTCTCAAAGCCCGAGCATTTGGGAAGTTATAAAGTCTATCTGTATCCTCTTATAGGGATATTATGTCTGGGGTGTGCTTTTCCATAGGACAGACTTACTCGGGTTACTTTGTGCACAGACTAGGCATTCTGCCACTAACGACTGTGCTGCTTGGGCGAACCCTGGTACTATCCATAAGCTGCTAGTGAGTACAACCATAGCATCTTTTCCCAGATGCACTTTCTCGTGTGCTATATTGGCCATAATGGGATAAACTACTTTTGGCAGACACAAACGCTGACCTTTACACCACTCCTTGCACTTCTAGTGCTCCATGTATTGCCCAAGTCTTTTTCTTATTTTCTGTTGCTTGTCTTTCCATAAGTTGGAGTGTGCTCTGGTCAAACAGGGGTCAGGGGGTCACCATGTAAATAGACTCCCCTTGGGGTACTGGGGCTATGGCGGCTTCTCGTGCGGCCTGGTCTATTTCACTTAGCTTCGGGGGTAGTATCTCTGTGTGTGTCTTCATCTTCATCACTGTTTGGAGGACAGCTGGAATGCAGTGAACAATGCCCTGGTATGTTCATCATATTGACTGGTTTGCTTGCTGAACCCATAAGGTCCCTACTTTTCCATACAGGGCCATAATCATGCGCAATTACAAATGCATAACTTGAATCAGTGTAAATATTTACTCTTTGTCCTTTTGCATATATGCATGCAAGTGTCAGGGCCTTTAGTTCAGCTTCTTGTGCTGACATGTGACTCGGTAGAGTCTGTTGAATCACTATTTCTGTGTGTGTGGTTACAGCACACCCTGTATACGGGACAGGATCTATGTGATAGTGTGAACCATCTACAAAAAGAGTGATGTCTGCATCTGGTAATGGTTTATCTTTAATGTGAGATAAAACCAGAGATTCTTGTTTCATTAGTTCTATGCAATCATGTTCAGAAAAATTTTGTTTGCATTTTTTTTTTTCCTTTCTTTCTGTTCAAGCTGGAATGGAATTCCCCCAAATCCCTAGGGTAACCCCAATATATACAGGTACTTCTCCCATCTTTTGAAACTTGCTGCAATAAGGCAGCAGGATTCAACATTGTGCACTGCTTAAGTGTAACGTTACTGGGAGTAAGCAGTGCTACTTCATTAGGATAGGCTTCAGTAAGGAGCATGTGGAATCCAAGGACAAGGTTCTTGGTTTCTGAGTTCCACAAAGTTTACACTCATTAGATGGAGTGTACAGTACAACGGTTAAGACAGATGTGGTAACTTTAATTCTTCTGGAAGAGAAACACTTAGCTTAAATAACCTGTTAATAAGCCACATCATCAGTTCTATTAGTGTATATAATAATGTGTTGGGCCACAATACTCACAAACACATTCCTGCATTGGGTGTAAACCCCTGTAGTCATGGGTTGCTCTTTTCTTTATATGGTTGGGTTAAACTTTTATATTAGAATTTTCTAATTATGTATAATGATCTATACATTACTATGGGCCTGAGTCTGGTTCTTCCAAACTTGGCTTTTCTTTCTAGTCTAGTACACATCTACAGCGCACAGCAAAGGAAAATAACGTGCAATCTATATTCCTCCTGCTAATATCAATGAACTCCCCTCTCTGGTCTCCCTTGGACCTTTAAAAAACTTAAAATACAGTTTACTCAGATTCCCCTTGTCTGAAGGTCTTAACATATATCTGTGAACATGAGAGGCTCTGGGGCCTCTTGTGCTTCCTTTTTTTTTTTTTTTTTTTAATAAAAAAGAAAAGGGAGGAAGAAAATACACAGTGCGCTCGGCAAGTGTTATATGTCACTCATTTCACAATAGGAGGGAATGTCCTTTGTGCTGTATATCTTCATACTTAGTAAATCTGGCCGGTAACAAATGTTTTGCTTGTGCTTGGTTTCTGTCACAACGTACGATACCGTTAAGGTAATTGGGTGTCCTAGCACAATATCTATACTCTTTTCAAGCACTAAAGCAGAGTAGTATGCAAGTGACCTTAGCTTGCGACCATGTATTTGTGTCAGTACTCCTTGTACATGTGCACTGACTTCATAACAAAATAATGTGAAAGGCTTGTCATAATCTGGCAAAGCCAGTGCTGGCGCTGAAGTTATTTCAGCTTAAAATTGGTTAAACATTTGGTTCTGCTCAGAGGAGAGTATAAATGGCTTGCTATGATCCAGAAGTGCTAATGCAGGAGCACATACAATTGCTCTTAAAGTCTTAAATCTTTTTCATTTCTGTAAAAATATAGAATTCCCATCAATGCATTACCATACCCACAATAAAGAGAATTATTTACAGTATATGACAATTATAGCACAGTAAATAAGGGCAGTAAATGTCTTTACAAACACTGATTTACTCAAAACTGTAATGAGGATACAAATAAAAACCTTTTGCTTTCTGCACATACAGAAAAACCACCTAGTTCATGCATTTGCTATGCGAATAGCACATAAACTCTAATATCTCTTCCAAAACAAGGTAATCATTACTCAGAAGAGTTTACGTTATTTAAATCCTTCATTAGTTTATACTTATGTTTGTTGTGGTGCAAAGATGGTGCATTGGAAGTTAAATCAATGCAATCTGGATTGCCTAATGGGTCTTTGCAGCTGGAGACCTGTGAATAAAAAAACTTTTGCATAGAGATTAACATTTATTTACTAGGAATTACTGTAACTGTAACATGCGTGTATACTGTTATCAGGTAACCAGTGAACAGCTGCTAAAAGCTTAACTGTGACGCTATGCGTTCCATGCCTTGATTTCCTCAAAGGGGCAGTCCCTAATTTCACAAATAGAGAATGTCAGTGACGAGACCTGGGCGAGTGTTCAAAGCCACTCCTTTCTTATCATCTCTTAGTACAGCCCTTTTAAATGACACTAATTAAATTTCCGGGTTTAGAAACATTCAATCTGGAATCTTGGTTCCAAGTATTCAACCATTTTAAAAGCAGCACTGTCTCATAAATCAGAGTACTCTCGTTAGACACAATACATTGTGTCTGTAAATCATTCAACATTTTCTCAACAAAATCTCTCTCCCGTGACCAAATATTCACAAATATTTCTAGATTCTGTGATTTTCGTGTTCAAAGTAAAAATATATTCACTTAAGTCTCGCTCACAGACGACATTTTATCTCGTAACATTTCTTTAAAGGCATAACAAACCCTCCTGATTTCTGAGAACATTCATCAGCGCCATTTTAACACAGATAAAAACAGCATGTAAGCTCACTCCCACAATTCTCAACTTCATTAAAGAGAAAGCTATATTTCTGAACTTCAGAAACAAAATTATTTTGTTCAAATACAGAAACGGCTTGTTGGATCCCAGCCAGATTTGTTCTGACACTAGTTCTTATAGTGATAATGTACATTATTTACAATCTTGTCCGTGCAATCGGACCAAACATTTTAAAACTTCTTTTGTATCTTTTTAAAAGCTTATCATTAAGCAATGAATGTACAACTTTTTCAACCTTGAAACATGTCTCTTGTAAAAAAACGGACAAGACAGACAAACATTGTGATTTAAAGTAAATCAAACATCTCCCTTATAGAGCACTAAGACAGAGAACAAACAATGTGAATTATCACGGATCTCTCTCACACGCAGTAAGACGGAGACAAAACTCACATACAGAGAAAGAAAACTTAACTGACATCTTCCAGCCTACTGCTGTGGAACTACAAGTCCCAGCATTACACTAAATACAAGTTAGCTTCAACATGTTATCATCAATCAGCACTCCGGACACATTTTTTTAATTTTACATACATTGTCAAAAAACAAAAAACAGTGTGCTTCTTATCTCAACACACTGAAATCATTTACACAGAATAAGGGAGGGGCACATTTCACTTATTCAGCTGCACAGGATCAAACATACATTTATAATATACAACCTACTTGATTCATTATTCAGCTTCCGATGCATTTAGCATATCCACATATATTTCGACTTTTCAGATCTCTTAACTTTCCTGTGCCACCTCAAACAATCTCTTGGGGTTTGATCTCAATACCCCTTTGTTCTTGTCACATTACCACTTGCAACACCTTTGTTTCTCCATCCACACATATCTTTGGCTATCCCCGCTTTCTTGAAAAATTCCCTGCAGACCTTCTACTCCCCCATTTCCTTTAGTCTTTGTGCATCATATCTATGAGGGAGCTGCTGTCATCTGTTTACTATCTATATTACCCATATTGACAGTATTCTGTTGAGTCCAAATCGGGACTCTTATCTAGTTTCTGTGGGTTGTCCTTGCACTGGACGTCCCGTTCTGTGGACTCCTTGTACTGGATGTCCGTGCTAAATAGCTTCTTTGACAGTATCTGGGACGAAGGTCTTTTGGAAATCTCTCTTACACAATTTGGGCAGATTACAGAATCTCCCTTCTTTGATATACCTCTGGGGATGGTGTCTAAAATGTTCACTCAATGTTCAAAACAATAACTCTCTAAATCCCTCTATTCCATTACATGCTTCTTTGATCAATGTCTTATGTGACTTTTATGCTTTATACATCATACATAGGTACAAACACATGCACTCAAAATTCAATCATCTTTCAAAAATCTAATCAACAATACAATTACAGTAAACAAATTGGGTTAATACTGTATTATATTAATCAGATGATACTTGAGACTCACAAATTCGCGTGTCAGGTGCCTCAGACAGACATGAGGTGACCCAGACTAGGAAGACCAACGAGTAGAAATCTACTGACCGCGGATGTTGGGGTTCAATGTGCTGGGAAACCTCCGTTGTCTGTCTTGTAGCCTGCTGGACAGCGAATCTCTGTGGCGACCTCCAAGTTGTTAGATCTAAAATTCTGACCCAAGTCTGCCTGTGGTGTCAAGTATATCTGGAAGCGCTTCAATCAGCTGGAGAGAATTGACACAGACCAAGTTCTGTATACAAGGAATATTCTCTAGTTTATTGATACAAAGATACAGGTTTTTATAGGCTACTGAATAAATGAATCCTACGTCATATGCATACAATAGTTTATACCACTAGTTTATGAGAAGCGCTACTGATTAACTTTCTCACGTATTCTTGAGGTGTTTACTTTTCTCCCCCTTCTAAGGACAGATGAGCCTATTATTTCTTATCTCAAGGGGAGTTGGAGATATGCTATGTGCAGCACCATGGATACAGCTCCCATACTACCAGCTGGATATGAAGCTCATTATTGTTTTCATAACTGGTTACATTCTTCAGGTGTTCTCTATTAGTTCAACTTCAAGGCCATAGGCTCACATATTGCAAAACTGCAAGTTAACAGAAAAATGAATAATCTCTTCTAGCAAATAATATTTCTATACAAGTTACAATAAAATGGCTGAACAAAGGCCTTATGAGGCCTTAACAAAAAATCATATTTAACAAGGCTGTCATCTGTAAAACATTCTGGGGTTATATGAATAACAGAAGCCTGGTAGACGAGGCAGAATCAGCTCCTAAGAGCTCCACTGCAAAGTGAGTTCAAATGCATAGCGTGGTCAAACGTACCTGTGTCCGTGAAGTACCTGGCGGACCAAATGCTTCCGCTTACAGATGCAGTAGTACGGCAATTGGTACCGAATTAATCCACCACTGTATCTTGAGATCCGTGCCTTGATGAATTCAAAATATGTGCAATTATTACGAAATAAACAAAAGGTTACTTACAGTGTTAAATATTACGACATGCCGCTTAGAGGAAGAATCCTAAAAAAGAGGTATAAGCGTTAATCAGCAAATCCTATGGAGCAAATATCT